>NW_027526422.1:21332857-21495189 GCF_048455015.1 Haemaphysalis longicornis
AATGCAGGGGCAGCCATGCCGAATGGTGTCACGCCGGCCAACGTGGGCCGCACCCAGGACGCCGCGCTGTAAATGATCTGTAGTGCAAAACAAAACAGGTCAGATTAGACGCCCACCTCATCACTTTCAGGCCTGCGCCCGCTTCGCGCAGTATTTGTTTGCTGGTGATCCGTACTTTGGGGTGTATGGCTCTGTGTGAACCTCCGCCATAGTTATTTTGTTAAAAACATGCACCAGTTTTGTAGTTTCGACGTGTAAAGTGGGGGCGCCCCATGAAAACCGTTTTTCCTTCTTCTGTCTTTCCCTTTTTATCCATTAGTACCAATTGAAGTGTGGACGAAACCCACCGCAAAATGTTGTGTCAATAAGCTGCCCAAGCTTATTTGCCGGGAAACGAAAACTTTCCGTCTGCACAAACTATTTTCAGTTTCGATGCCTGGCTATATTTATATTAAAATAAAAGTTTACCGAGGTAACGTCTCGGTCTAAAAGAGAGAAAGAGAGAGATGTATTCTCTCACTCTCTATCTTAAAAGGAGGGGTCACATGGTTAATTTGGACAGAAAGCTTTATGGAAGACACATAAAAAAAACACAACCCCTAAGGAAGCTTGATCATAGTTTAGAAGGAAATAGCTGAAATAAAGCAGCGACTAATATGCAACGGCAGGGAGCAGTCGTGGTCACGACAGAAAAATAAAAAAAAACTCCTTGGAGGCCCATTTTTCTCGTGAAAACCCAACTTAAATAACTGTGGAAGAAACTTTTACAGATGTGGTTACTTGGTTGTTTCGGCAAAAAGAGAGCCCCAAAAAAGAACTGCAGCAATTCTGCGTCAAAAATTTCGGAACTTGCACGCCCCAGAACTTGTAGGTGAACTTTTGTTTCCATGTTCGCCTCAGTAAAAGCTGCAAAAAATACTGACAACACTTATTTCGAACATTTGTATGTTTCTGCTATCTGTGGGTAAAATTAATTCTCGAAACTTTCAAGTGAAGGGCTTCCGGCATCTTTCAAAAGCCTACAATTAAAGCCAAGGATACCCGGGCAATTAATCTAAAGTCACGCACGTCATTAGCTAAGGGACCTCCGCCTCCTTAGTGTGTGCTCTGCAGTCATTCATGACGACGGCTATTGTAAGCTACAAAGTGCAAAAGCTCAATCAGCAAATTTGATGGCGTGGTAGGTTGCAAATGATGGTCCAAGATTATTGCTAAAACTGAACCCCAGCCAAAAAATTATGGGGATAAGCCGCGGCCTCGTCTCCCTATTTTTGTTTATTATTTTGTGGTAGGTTTATGTCTTCGTCATTTGTAGTCATCGCCACTGCCCAACATCCTCTTTCATGCTTGCTTGAGACAGTTCTTCAGTTCGGGCAGACATTTCTTTAAAAGGAAAGAGCGCAATGCAGAAAGGGCAAGAACTTGCGAGAACGTTATTAACCTGGCATCCTTGCCTTAAACTGCCAGCTCAGCTTCCTTGACCTAAGCATTTAGATAACTTTGTCCACCTACTTGTATGAAGTAATGAATAGTATATTACTACTTCCATCCAAGAAAAAGTGCGAAATTGAGTGTACTTTCATTTCCCGCAGCGTGTCGAAAACTAGGTGTGTCGAAAAAGAATTTCAAATATGACGTTGATCCGTGCAAATAGTCACAAATACAAAAAAGATTGTATGCATGGCGCTCGTGGATAGGCCGCAGCCGTTATCAATTACGAAGGAAACTTGGGTTTATAACAGGTGCGAAAAAGAATTACAGCCTCAATTGGAATATTGGATTAAGACCTACGGCAGCCAAATTGAGGTACGCCTGTTTAACTGCACGTGCTACAGATTTCTGGGAAGAATTCTGGCGCTCTTGCGTGGTTTTTTTGAGGACCTAACGAAATCACGGCCGAGCTGTCGTCCCTCATGCCTGCCCTCTAGTACGGATGAATTCTGCCGTAACTAAAAAACATGCACCAGTTTTGTAGTTTCGACGTGTAAAGTGGGGCGCCCCATGAAAATGTCCCGATATTCTGAGACGGAATGTCATCGTAGGGTACTGCCCACGAATGCACTGCATAGGATAGAAAGTGGGAGTCACGCAACGCATGGATTTTAAACACATATAGCTCAACGAGATTGAAATAAGTCTCGAAGAAAAAAGGTTTTCGCCGTCAAGCAATGACAGCCTGTTTGCGGTCCGGGCACTGTACATGGTCAAGCGCTTTAACGGACTTTCAATCAGAAGGCAGCCAGATTTTTTTTTGCATGTCAGGAATTCACAGTCAGCATTTTTTTACGTGAATATGTAAGTTGCGAAAGTTTGGACCCACGTATTTTTACATCCATGAATGTAATAGCAGTGCAAAGTATGAGCGCACTCATTCGCAATGCTCAGCGAAACGTTTGTTGTCGAAAGCATGCAGTTTAACATTCAGATCGTTTCCTGAAAATTAGCCTCTACAATCGTGAAATTATGCTTGTAGTCAGCTGTGATGCCTTGAGATATAGGTAATTTTAGAACGAAAGAAAATAAGCGACGACACTATTCGAACGATGGCGTCACCCTTTTAATTCAGGCGTATATTAGGGTCAGTATGTTTAACACAAAACCTTAAAGATATATTGGGAGAATTTAGACATATTGTACTGCTCTTTCGTGGCTCGTTTTTTTTTATGTTGAGATATATATAACTGAACATATAGGAGTAAACAAGGAAGCGTGCGTTCTGTAGGCGGTCCAAAGGACAGTGCTGAAACCAGGTTCAGGCCGTCCTTTCGAAGACGGATGTGTGGGCGTGTCAAAATATCTGTCAGGGTTGGCGGCTTTTTCCTTAGTTCAGAAAAGATGTCAGAGACCTGAGATGACTGCTTGTACGTCGCCTTTATTGACTTTCGGTGATTTGTTTTCGGTGCCTTTGCGTTACGCTCGCCACCAATGGGGAGGAGACCAAACCGCGTTCAGAGCGTTGGGAAACTATACTCAGAGCTCCAAGCAAGCAAATTAAAAAAAAGCAGCGACAAAAGTAGCAGTGTGTCTAGGCATATTGTAGGTGCTCTGTACCTACTGTAAAACAGAAAAAAGGAAATTGTATTGCGAAAGAAACACTTTTAGTATACGCCTCGAGCGCGGCCTGTAGGGGCGCCACTGAAATCCCCCTAGCGGCCCGTTTCGAAAGCAGGCGCGGGAGTCCGCGCCCCGCTCCCCAGTGCCGCCGCTGCTTTTGCGGCACGTTCACGACTGAGATTTACCGTTTGTGAGCGTTTGAAATTCATGTTTGTGTGGAGCAGTCACTCTGCTCGCAAATGGGGTGTGTTTACGAGAGTGTAAATGTTTCCGACGCGATCTTAGTGTGGTATTTTCGGTCTGTATAAGCGCCAGGTGTATGTCACAGGCCAGCGTCGCGGAATCGGTGTATGATGGAGCCGATTGTAGTTACACTGACCTGAATTTACTATCCGTGTCTCCGTAACCACCGGTTCCTCAGATGTTCATGCTACGGCTATACACTACGATTTAAATCGGTTTTGTGCGCTTACATAATCAGCGGAGCACTCATACCTGACAGCACACCAGTTACGTTTGCCAATGTTATACCTCAGATATTGATCACCACCATTTACAAGCCAGTCTGTGTTAATTTCGCAAATATTCAACAAAAGTACGATGGACAATGCATAATTATACTCGGGGATCAGCACACGACAGAGTCGTCTTGTCGTGAGGTGCGCGCCCGCAGACCTTCATCTGCTACATATATCCTCTGCGAGCAGCGCGGAGACGGGCTTACAATATAATCCGCGTCCGCGACTAAATGCTTCTTCGAAATAGCGTCATATGGCACAGGAAGCCTGCAGAATAAACCAGAAACTGAAATCGGAGGGCCTTATCACATACCACACTCTTCCAACGACACATTTCATCGCTTGTTGAACAGCCTACCCTGTATACTTCCAAAAATGCGTCCGCCGTACGATCAGCTCTTCGTTGAAGTAGAAAAACAAAAGGAATGTGAACGCGAGATTTATGTGTGGGATTACTAAAACGTTCATTGCTTGATTCCGCTCCGCATTTGTACACGGCGTCCCCCTCCTCCTCCTCCCCCCCCCCCCCCCCCCCCCCCCCCACTGATTTCTCGCGAAATAGCAGTGCATTTCGCGTATAGTTGGTCTAGTGAAACCTATCTGGCGTAAGTTTAGACGAACGTCTTTAGCATGCCAGAAGCTGCATTGTTTTTTTTTTCATTTCCGTTAGAGCTATTACGTTTCTAAATTCCGCATTGGCACAGCATTTATTTTTCTGTGGTTTCATTTCCTTGGTTCTTGCTATATGGCGTGTGTGGGCACATATTTAACAACGCACAGGCTTGGAATATACTTTACATTCTCGCATGGTTTATATTCTTATAAAAAGCATACGCGATTGTCTGGGATTGGGTAATCACATCCCCGAAACATATTTGTCTGCGGCGTATATATGCGAAACGATGCCGCATTCGTTGTCCACGCTGCAAAATGACGCCAACCTCTCATTGTGCCAGTATCAGATCTAAACGAAGCGTCAGTCGAATTCATTTGTGCCTGATGTTTTGGAGGTGACATGGGTGATATGTTGCTGCCGTCGCCGACGCCCGGAAGAGCGGCGACGAAGCGCGCAGAACCGCGTCCCCGGGTAGCTCTTGCAGGCGATCGCGTACTCTACGAAGACGCAGCTGCTTTTTAAGTGACCTAAACGTACTCTTTGCCTATAGCCGTCACCATAACAAGTTTTTTTACGGCGCGGAAAGGCGAAAAGAAGCGAAATAGAACCAAAACACTGCACGAGCCCCTATCAGTCACGCAGCGCAAATCCCGTCAACGCCGCGGAGAAGCGGCGGCAGGCGGCGCAGCGATCGCGAAGCTCGAGGCGTATAGATTGCTAACCTTCTAGGGTAGAAATCTATACTATACTATACTATACCTGTACTTAGACCGTGCGCACTTGCTTGTTAAAGTCAGGCCATGGTAACAAACTGCGTAGCAAATATGAACCCTTAGTTTCATCGAGTTGGTGTATCAGAACGAAAAACGCATTGCGAAATGGGAATAAACTTGTAACTCTGCATATCTCTTTATTCCAGTCGGCAAGATTCTACTCGCCGTGGAGAAGAAATCTACACTTCGAAGGTGCCATTTGTTCGAACATCTAGCTTAAACAGACGAATAAGTATATACCACCATTTGCATCTTCCTATAGGGACCGGGCGGCCGTTGTATGGCACCACCGTCGTTTCAGCGAACAGCGCCGCCCGTGGCAAACCGCTCGTCAGTGGAATGCCGGTGGCGGACAGCGCAGCGTAGTTGTGCATGGTTTTCTGTTGTTTTTCTGCGGTGCGGCTTGCAAAGCGAACGTAACACGACGTGCATTTTTCAGATCGGTAAATCTTGAGTGTGTATGTGACGTTTACGAGGCATGCCATGTGTGTTACTTACGCCCATACTCAGTATTTACAAATAGCAGACGACGCTCAACGCGCCAAGCTGGAAGTCAAGCTGGAAGTGAAAGTTCGTTGCTTCATGCAATTTTTTCATGCCTGCATGCAGTTTCGCGAATCGAGGAGTATATTGCCGCTAAATGCTCCCTCAAAGCCGGTGTGTGCAACCGATCTAGGAATGCTGCGGCGCTGGCCTTTGGCAGTTGATGACGAAACGGCGCCGACGTCGTGCACAAGCGAAAGACAAAGTTGGAGGGTGTCTTTGAAGATTTACCTCAAAACAGAAATTGTGACGGACGACGCTTCCGTATCTTCATTACCTACGGCTGAAACGTGTTTAATTTCACAGAAGTGCTCTTACAGTCATCGGGAATCGTTGATAGAATAAATACCGCATGATAGTAGAATGTTATTGCTTGTCGTAGAGAAGCATTGCTTTACAAGAATTGCAATGGCTGCTGGCTAGTTGGTAAATGGTTTTTCAAAAACCAATTCCTGCGTGGCTGAAGGACGCAAGACAGGAGGGTGCCCGAAACCTGTACTCAGCTTCACAACTGAATGCTGCGGTCGGTTTACAATCTGTCTCCTACGCTTGAAAAATCATGCACACCTCCATCTAACGACGATGATGGTTTATCGCAAAGCTCTATCGTATACGGGTTTCCTTGGTTGCCTTCTAGATTTAAACTTTGACTAGTTAAGCGTCGAATTTGACCAGTACGCAGTTTGGTCTTTTGATCGCAGCGTCTTTGACTGACCATTTCCCATTCGATTTCGCACGAAGAAAGCTTTGTGTTCAACCATCATAATCATTAGACGGAGGGCTAGGTGATTTTTCTGTTTAATTTTGAACTTCCATGCCACCTCTCCAAATCTAAACTTTTTCTAGCGTGTCGGAAATGTGTCTGCGGTGGAGGACTCGGGCTCATGCACCCATATTTGAGGCAACTAGTCGCGCGTTTTTGGTGTCTTCACCAGGCATTACACGATTTTTTTAGGTACTCTGTAAATAATACTTAAGCATTAAAAAACACCGGCTGACGTTAACACTGCCACATTTTTTTAACTATCGGTGCCAGCCTTTATTCTACGCAGGGGGTAAAACGGGAAGGCGAGGAGGGATGATTTGTAGCTTGGGCTGTTGAGTTGGTGAATAACTTTGGCTCTTGATAAAATGACCACCACAAACGTGGGATTTCCACTTCGGCTCTCAGGCTCCCATGCTGTCACAGTGTCGCCCACCAAAACCGAAGGCACAAAGCTCACGGTTACAGAAAGTGTAAACTACCGCAACATTTCTACGGCTATAAGGTAATCCATCTCGTATGCAGGTGCTTTTCTATTTAAAGCACATGTATCGAGGTATCCCAGCGCTGGCGTTGAAACCGTAGTCATTGAAACCAGTGAAGATAATTTGAAGTGGTAGAAAAGAATAATAATATTGCTGAAAGCTTTATTCCTACACAGATCGCGTGGAGCCAGGCGCAGAGCGCTGCAAAAAGCGCTCGTGTTAATGTAGCCAATTCCGAACCTTACAAGCATCCAATAAGTTTGCGTAGCCGTTAGTGCATTTAAGAAGAAAATAATACTACTAATAGTAGTTTTATTCGTACTCAGAACGGGTACGTGTAGCCAAGCGCAGATCGCTGCAAAAAGTGCTCATGCCATTGCAGCCGATACCCAACTTTAGAAGCGTCTGACAAGCTTACGTAGTCATTACTGCATCTAAGAACTCGACACATCTGTTTAGACTTCGTTTCATCTCACGTGTCTGCTCACAACGCCACCAAAACATACAAAGCACCGAAGCAAACACGACAAAAACAACGGGAGGCTGTGTAGTCCAATGCACCGGCTCATTCCACTGACGAGGGGAGCGCCGAGTGGTGGCGCCACCCGTCCAGCTGCCCGGTCCCTATAGCACAGGCCGGTATTGATGCTTTGCCAATGCTTACAACATTTAACTAGTGACTCTGGAAAGCATAGCTGTAAAGATAAATAAATACCTTTTCGAAAGAATAGACAGGAGAAGGTTCAAGCAATGACATCCAGGAGACATGCATGTGAATGCTTTGAATTGCTTCCATACAGAGGAGCTACTTGTATTATTGGACAAAGCCGATATCTATGTAAAAGAGCTCTGACAGCATATGCAAAATTCAGGTCTATCTCCAAAAATTACGAACATGAATAGACCCAAATATAGGGGCCCCGATTCCTCTAGAGGGCATAGTGCCTAAGGGGTAATACACAAATATCGTGGGTTAGATTCTTCGTTGGAGCAAGCTGTGACTCAGCCGAAACGGAACGACGTCCAAGTTTACCGGCGTACAGCCCCGAAACAGCTGATCAAAACAGCTGATCAAAATCTATTCGTAGCCCTCAGCTGTACGGTGTGCCTTTTAGATCAGGTATCAAGCTTTGGAGCCGTAAACAAAAAATTTCTGAAGTTTCATTACTAGCTACAACGTTAACGCTCTTAACCAAAGATGAGATGAGGGTGGTTACGTAAATAGCCGTTGAATCTAGATTAAAAAGCTCTCCTTTTTCATATTAATGTTGAAAGTAGTATCAGTGTTGGCTCTGCGAAAAGTCGTCGCGTTTCTCTTTCAATGCAACAACCACAAAAAAAAAAAAAAAGACTTTCCGCTTGCCACCACTCGTAGAATTCGCCCAAGGGGCCTTCAGCGAGGGGACATCACCAGAGAAACTTCAATTAGGTCGAACGAGCGCTCTGGGAGTTGGAAGTGTCAGTGGCGTCCGGGGTGCTACACGAATTTTCTTGTTTGTTTATTGACCGACTGGTAGCACAGGCACGCACGTCCCAACAGACTCATTTCTAGCCTCGCATCAAACGAAAACAAGTTGGCCATCCAAACGAGTGACATGGAGCCTCACCAACGTTAGAGAGTTAAGCTAAGCAACTAGCCGCACTTGCAAACTACCCGAAGCGGGAAGTCGATGTCGGACACAGGGCTCTCATTTCGTCTTGTTTACCACCGGTTGAAAGATTTAATTCCCTTTCTGTTTGCGAATGCCGTCTGATCATCGAGTTTCACCAGAAAACTTAGTAAACGGCGTCTTTCTTGCTAAACATATAGGTCACCGTATTGCAAGTAAGGGTTTCTTTCCCTTGAGGATGCATGTAGAGTTCAACCTCATTATTACGAACACTGATATAGCGAATTATCAGCTATAGCGAGCTCAATACAAACCTTGGTTGGTCACGCTTTATTTCAGATTTATTCTTTTTATAACAAAACCAACACCGCGAGAGCCACGCGGTGTCGGCTGTAACGAGGAAATACGTGGCCCTCGTGTGGCTTTGAACTCCAAAACTAGCATAAAAAAGCATAATAAAAAGTTAAAAGACAACCCAACCCTTTTTCGAATCGTTTAAAAAAAGTAGCCGAAATTTCGGTCGTCAGGCGCAACAGGGCATTTAACTGGTTCGAAATAAAAACCAAGGCCTGTTTTGTAAAACGAACTTTGTTCTGTTGAAATGTCATGTTCCTATGCTTCCTACCGGTTCATCTAATTTGAAATGCCACAAGGAGACAGTTAACGATTACGTCGTTTAAAGTGGGTTCGAAGCCTAGATTATTGCGTTTTTTTGTGTCTATTATTTTTTTCGATGCAGATAACGATTTGTTAGAGCGAAGTATTACCTGTAGTGTTATAAAGAATATCGGATACAACGAACTATTTTGCTGCCCCGATACTACTTCGCTATACGAAGTTCGGCTGTATTGCAAGAGCGCATCAAGCACCCAATGTTTGTGAAGCACAAACATTGCGCATTTGTAAGGTCGAGAAAGTTCGGCAGTCAAAATTACCCGGAAAACTTTAGACTAGCGTATGATCGATCGGGGTGTCTATCCGCCCAAGGTCTAGCAGGACGTGGAACTGCTATTAACGCGTTTCATTTCAGGGAAGGAAGGCAGAGTGGGGAGCTGCACCTTGGAAACCAGACAGAGAGACACAAATAAAAGGTGAAAGAAGTAAGGAAAACCTGAAAAAGCAAGAGAAGAATAGTTTAAAAATAGATTTATTCGAAATAAGAAATAACAAACTCCAAGGTACCGCGAGCATACGGCACATGTCCTTTTAGCTATTTTGTTCGGATTTATTAGTATGTAGGGCCATTCCAAAATGGCTGGTCGTCGCGGTGAGAGGAGACATTGCAGCCGCGCAAGTTTAATGCGGAGCTTGAAAAAAAGGGATTATTACCTTTACCATTTATCTGATGATTGTAAAGTTAGTGGTCCCATCTATCCTTTCCCTGGAAAATGTGGTAAGGGGCTGTGGCTCTCTCGCTCTGTACCCTTTCTCTGAAATAGGCCAGTTGTGCTGAGGATGCCACATTCATTAACCCGATGTGATGCGTGGCATTTTAGAAATTATATTAGATGAATAAATAAAAAAGCTGGTAGCTGGTTGATTCTGCTCATGAAGTATTAGTACACTCCAAGATTGGTAAACGGACTGTATGAAAGAGGCGGATACGTTGTGGCTTAGTCACTGCAAAAAAAAAAAAAAAGAAATATTCGGTTGAACATTGCTCAATAGAGTACTACTGGCGAATAAAGACTTACTGGACTTCTTATTGTGTGTTAAAATACGTGAACATATTTCTTGGTTATTCGTCTACTTCGTAAATATCGTCTAGGCGGCCGAGATTATCTCGGGTTTGTTGTTACGGTGGGAAACTTCCCTCTCCTCAAATGATCATGACATATTATCCACAATCAACAGCACAGTATTTTGCAAAGGTGTGGTTGAGTATTAAATCTGCAATAAATGTCCACTTCTTTTCCAATAACTTCTATATCAATAAAGCACTCCACTCCATTGCGAGAAGGTGAGACGGACGCAGTGCGAGAGATGGCGCCATAAACGCGCTTGCCGCGCTCTCCTTTACCCTTTCCCCAGACGGTCCCCTCCGTTTTCTTTCTGTCTTCACTGCTTCGTTCGCTCACTCGGGTACGCGGCCGGCGACACAGGCACCTTCACCGCTGCGAAGCCCAGGTACCGGGCGGCAAAGGGCTGCGCACTAAAAAAATAAGAAATTGATTGATTGATTGATTGATTGATTGATTGTATGGTTTAACGCGCCGACGCAACGCAGGCGATGAGGCGCGCCGTAGTGGAGGGCTCCGGATTAATTTTGACCACCTGGGGATCTTTAACGTGCACCGAAATCTCGTACACACGGGCGTTTTTGCTTTTCGCCTCCATCAGAAAATGCAGAAAATGTGGAACCGTGTAATGCCTTACATTTTTGTAAATGAAAGGTGTTACACGGTTCGCCATTTTTCGTATTTTCTAGAATTTCTCTTGTGCTTTCAGTATTTCAAAATTGTGTGCGACCAATTACCTCCATTTACGCAACTACAATGATTACAGGTGGAAATTCCGCGAAATCTGCATTATTGTGGAGATGCAGGGCGATACACGGTTCCGCATTTTCCATATTTCTTTTTTTTTTGGAGCGCAGCCCTTTCCCGCCCAGTACCTGGGCTTCGCAGCGGTGAAGGAGCCTGTGTCGCCGACAGCGTAACCGAGTGAGCGTACGAAGCAGAGTTGGCGCAAGTACCACCTGTAAGCGTTATAATAGCGTCAATGGAGATAATGTGTCAGGCAGGATTTATAAAAAAAAAATGTGGCTGTAAAGAACACACACTCAAGACAAGGCATTAGAATGCTACGCATTATTAGAGAATTCTCTGGATTTCTGAAGATTTGTTTTTTCTCGACAAATCTGGGCGAAGGCTATCGGGGCTCAACAGCTAATGTATAGCGCTGCTGGTGGCACACGTATTTTTGAACGAAGTAAGTTCATTGTGTACACAAAGAAGAAAACAAACTGCAGGCTTAGTATTCAAAGCTATTGTGCGAGACAAAAGAGAAGCAGGATATCGGAGCGGCTTCACATTTCCAACGCAGTGAGAGCATTCGAATGCGCCAGCCATATTTGGCTTCAGTTGCTTTCCCGACAAATTAAGGACTCCATAAACATGCATTATTGATGATGTGCTTTGACAAGGTCTCCTTTGGGAAGTGTACAGCTGCTAGCGGGGAAATGCATTCAGAGCCCTGTACTGGGTATTAGGCACGTAAAACTTGGATCGCTGCCAGTGCCTTGTGGGCCCATTTCTTATTCGAGCACCCGATATTTCCTGCGGCACGAAATGGGGAACTAAGTGACGGATTGCCTTGCAGCTCTTTTGGTCGGGGGATGCCAATAACAAGGGGTTTCAAGAAAATTTCATGGTCCATTTTCTTATCGCTGCATCGATTTTTATGGGATTTCCGTAATCTTGATGCATTGATATGCAGAACTTATTCAGGCGGCTGGGGATGGGCAGGATTAGATTTTTCTTCAGTTTTTTGTTTCAGACGAATTCCAAAACGCCCCAATACTAGGTAACAACTCCCTCTGAGGCCGTGTAAAGCCTGCCTATATAATTTCTTTAGGGGCGAAGCGCCTTAGGGACTGGTGCTTGTCGGCGTCTCATGTCGTCGTCACATGTTGTCTCATGTCCTCATCGATGTAGTCACGGTAATGAAACGCAGGGACACTTGTTTACGCCTCGCTCCAGGACGCTTTATCTCCGTCGGCTACCCCTCAACGGTTTCATCTCCGTTGGCAAAACAGGGGCCAAGAATACACTTATACAGTGCATGTTTCACCCCTCCCTACGTTTCACGTTAGTGGAGATGGCCCGGGATTTTTTGTATCTTTTACACCAACGCATTGTTTAGCCTGATGTGAGTAAGAAGCTCTTGGGGGATTGGGGGATTTTCGGAGGGTTAAAAACTGTTTGAAAAGTCATAACAGGCAGCGAAACCAGCGCTAAACATACAAAGCAAGACGGTCCTACCTCTATA
This sequence comes from Haemaphysalis longicornis, assembly GCF_048455015.1. Taxonomy (NCBI): domain Eukaryota; kingdom Metazoa; phylum Arthropoda; class Arachnida; order Ixodida; family Ixodidae; genus Haemaphysalis; species Haemaphysalis longicornis. Next base: position 21,345,210 of record NW_027526422.1, read on the forward strand.
GCATGCAAACTTACTCCGACGAGCCAAGTAACACATATTCAACGGCCAAACTCAGATAAAAATTGCGAAGGTAAACAAAACAAATCACATACGCAGAATTAGTAAAAAGCCATAATGAAAAATAAACTTTGAAAGTGGTGTCGCGAATACGGGGAACGTTAATTAAGCGCCCGCTCTTTATTCTCGGGGGTCTTATAAAACCGACGCTGCGCAGCCACACGAAATAAATAAAGGAAACGGTGAATGAAAAAGGCAATTGGGTATGCTAGATAGCGTTCATCCTATGTTTACTTGTGCGAACAAAGCTTTCCAAAGCATTCGCGTGCAAGACCCGAAGATTGAAGCGAGCCGGCGTTAAAGTAAATTTAACGCGTCAAAGCGGCTTCTTGTGAATCCACAGCACGCCTGTCAAGGCTGATTACTTTTGCTTCTCAGCGTAAGGCACCGGATTTCCCTGATTGCATGCCACGCGGGAATGAGAAGCTCATACAAAGGCGCGCTTGATTAATCTCGAGTTGGGACCTTTAAGACGCAGGTGGGAAGTAATCTTACCGGAGGTTCTGTTTAAACACAGGCTCCGATAAAGCCTTGCAAACCACAGGGGTACGTCGAGGCTTGGCAACAAGGGTTGCCCGGTCCTCAGAAGAAAAAGGCGCCGGGAAATTGCCAAAAGTAGCCAAAAAGGCACCGCCTTAACGTGAATGTTTGACAATGGGCTAGCAAAGGAACCATTTTCAGAAAGGCGATGCTAGTGAGTAATTTTTGATTACCTTTGAAGGAAAAATTCAGGTATTTCGAGAACTAGAAAACCGTATTACAAATATTATTCTTTTGTTGTGGTGCGGGAAAGCGACAGCGGTTGACTACTGTCTGCAAAAAAGTTAAAATATGAGATTTAGGTGAAGCGTTAAAAGAATAAAAATGACTTGGAATGGGCGTTTACTGCACACCGTGTTTTACCTCTTTCGCTGCCTCTTTACATTCGCGTGTCTACCATACAACGTGATACACACTTTGCACCATACTGGATGGCTTCTTAGGCCCCCGTAAGTACTGAGACATAACACTTTAAACCGATGGCGTTGCTTGAAAGCTTCGACGCTATTCATACGACATCAGGTGCAGCATATTAAAAAGAGCAACGCAAATTTCGATTTCTTCCGTTACGTAGCGCTGTACGGTGGTGTGCTTTAGTGACTGAATTGCTGAGACCTATTCTATACTTTACCAGATAACAGACATCGGCCTAAAAGTTTATTCTGTTCTGTTTGTTCAGTTTGTCTCAACGGCTGAAATGCAATGAAAAGTGTATAGGGCTCCGTTTGTAGAAAGTGGGGCATGGGCAGTATCCGGAAATATATAAAATCGCCAATGCTCAAAGGAGCCAGAAAGTAGCCAGGCCGCCACATTTAAATATAAGTCGCCACGAGTCTTGAAAAGTGCCCAGCTTGGCGACAAATCGCCAAACCCGGTAACTCTGTCAATGGTAACTGAGAGCAAAACAAGTACACAGTCGGAAGTAAAGAAAGGGGCTTGAAAGTTCTTGTTTCTATCTCTGTCTCTGCTAAACTACAGCCTGGTAAATTACACGAATGACACTCAAGCACGCACGCACACACGCACCCAAGCGCACACATACGCACATTCTAATGCTAGTTATACTTCGTAAACACAGGAATGTCAGTGTGCGTGTGCGCGTGTGTATAAGCATGTTCGTGTGAGTGTGTGTATGCACCAGTGTGGATGGCAGTTTTATACTAAAGCCGTACCTTGTACTTCGTGGACGGCTTTTTGTCGTTATTTGACAAACATTTATATTTTGATAACGTCTTGCAACTAGACTTTACCTAATTCTATTCCTCTGCTGATACGTCAACATTTAGAACGATTATAAACTTTCAATCTGCCTATGACAGCTTAGTGAAGCTGTTACATTTCTGCAAGTATAGTTTGTGACTTCCACGGTAAAACAAAATTTGGTTTCGTGTTATGTGATGCCAAAAAACAGCGTAAAATGGTGTTATATACAACTAACTATTCCAGCAAAAAAAAATAATCCAAAACGCACTCTTGGCGAAAACGGAGAAGAAATAAAACCTGGTTTCTCTGAATGTCTGCCTGCCAGCCTTATCCGATGAGCAGTTAAAGGGGCGCTGTAGGCAAAATACAAGTTGCTTTAGATCGATGGATTAGCCCCCCTAGAACACGAATACACCATTCTTATGCGTAGCTTTCCTAAAATAAAAAAAGTAGCGAAAACGTGAACACGGGTGTCGCCACCACTGGCTATAGCGGGAAACTTACACTGCGGGTGGTTAAAATGGCGTGACAAATATTTTAGCAGTACGCCTACCCAAGTTTATAAAACCTTAGATGGAAGATTTTGTATTGTTTTGTTTGAACTTGGAATAACAAAGAGAAAGCTAGAAACAATATAATGGTAGCTTAGCCAATATATCACGTGGCGTTTCCAAACGCCAACAAGCTAGTTCTTGTTTCGGTGGAATACCTAGGGCCCCATTCTCGACTGCAATAATTCCCGAGAAATTCGCCATGTTTTTTGCGTTATCACAACGTAAGCAATTAGTGACCCGTTGCCAGTATAGCTATGACGACAAGCAGTGTAATCTGACGCTTCACTCATAAGGATCACAACCAAGGTATCAAACATTGTGCATAAAATATATATATACACTTGGCATGTACTATAAAAATTAAGACGGTAGCTGAGGCTGCCAAGAGAAACACATTTCTGCAGGTCAAAATTGGCGTCAACACCACAAGGCCATCGAGTAACGTTGATCTAAAAGCCAGCGAAAGGCGGATGTCGAGCTAAAGAATATCACAATTTTTTTTTGCCGTATTAATTTATTTCTTTCAATCGCTTTTAGTAACATAGCTGGGCTTTCTGCTTCAATACAAGCTTTGTTGCGTTATCACCTTCCTGGCCGTCACCAATGCCACGCCACCGTCTCCTGCTATGCTACAAGTTTATGGCGTGATCACAGAAAAAGACGGCCGTGACCATCACTTATATGACACCTAAGCAGCGAAGCGCTACGCCTGATAACTGCGGAGCGCACCGATGTCGCCGATTCACTCATTCGTCAATCTCAACTTCGGTCAGTGCTGTAATAAATCAAAAAGTCACTTTTCTTTGTTATTTTTCTCTTGAGTTCGATCGTGTGACCCAGCAGCTTACTAGGACGAGTGTGGACAAATGCCATGCATTGGGCAACAAAGCAAGTCGCCTGTAAAGGGTGCACCCCTGCACACAGGTAGTTTTGCGGGGAAGCTACATCTAGTACTAAAGAGTACGTTATACGTCGGGTTGGTTGTTTTCAGGTTTTATATTTTAACACAAAAGTGTTTTTTGCAGGGATACAGCAAGATTTCACTGACGTCATATCGGTCTCGGAAATGACGCCAGTACACCTTTGCCGAAGTGACCCACCAGCAGTACGGCGCTAACCAAGCATCTCCACAAAGCAGCCGCCGACCTGCAAACCATGCTCAGCTGCTGACTTCGCTGCACATTTCACTTTCGTGTTTTACCGATTGCTATCACAGAGGAATCAACCACTTCGTCGAGGCAGCAGTATTGTTCCCCCAGACTGCTCCTCTTCCGTCCCTCCAGCACGGATAAGGCAAGAGAGCAAAGACCGCAACTGTTCTTAAGAATTTATTGGTGCATTGCGTTGCTTCTACAGACGTCAGTGCTGACACTGGTAACCAGGGCCGAGTGGCGTTTCGAAATGGCCTGGAGAGAAGGAGGGGCCGATGCGTCCCTTTCGGGCGTACGTGACCCCTGAAGAAGCCCGATGTGTATGCAGCACCCTCCCTCATGGCTGTTTCCCAACTAGTGTCTCGTCTCAAGGGCTCAGTACGCCTGCCTGGCTTAGGAGAAGCCGCTACTTTAATTGGTTTTGCACTCCCCGCATCATATATGCAGACAATGTTGGGAAACACTACGCTGCCTCTTGTTACCAAGCGCAGATACAAGCCAGAATTTGGAGTACAAACGGAACGCGTGTGACTTTCAAAATATGGAGATCCCCACAAACAAAAAATGTGTCCCTTTCTTTTTTGAAACGCATGACGCAAAAAAGTACCCTGAAAGAATTTTTTTGCTTATCGAAATTAAGCCACACTTAGGAATTAAAAAATCACACTTGTTTTAGGTTTTTTGGTAGCGTTTGGGGCTCAGCTTATTGGGATAGTTGTTGGTGTGCGCTTAGTGTCCCAAGTGCCCACTGTACTCTAAAAAACGTTATTTTTACTAATGAAGCAGTTGAGATATAGCTTCTACCTCGTCAGATTGTTTCCCCCTGCCGGCTTTACGCTACATTCGTTTAAAGGTCAGTTGGTACTTCGCCATTTATGGCAGAGTGTGTACTCTTCCTTTCATATTTATTCATTTAATTGCTGTTTCACCTTCCCTTCTTTTCCTACATTTATCCCCTTATACCTGTATTGGTGTTTGCGATAGCAGCCAGATTTTTTTGTCAACTTCCCTTGCAACCTGTCGAATAGCTCTTGTATTCTAAAACTTTACAAGCTTGTTTGTACGGGAAAGAAAAGTTGTTGTGTTCATAAAATATTTGCCTGCCAGTTCTTGTAGTCCTTTCATAATACAATAAAAGCTTGGCAGAAGGCGTCACACTGATAACTTGACAAGAAAACAGCATAGAAGGAACAGCGAAAAAATACAACCCAAATTAAACCTTTAGTAAAGTTTGGAAGGAAAATGCTGACATCAAACAGCAAATAATTATTCAACGGCAGGAAGCAGTCGCTCTCGGGACGATAGTAAAATTGCATGGAGGTCAATCTCCTTCGTGGAGACCAAGCTGACACAACTTCTAAAAAAGTTTTAGATTACTATTTTCTTTGGTTGTTGGCTGATGGACTGATGGTTGCGCACTAAAAAAGAGCCCAAATGAAGAACTGCAATTCTTTGGTGACAAAACGTTTGGTACATGCGCGCCCTAGCAATTGTAGATCAACTGTGGTTTATGTTCGCACAAATGAAGGTTTGCAGAAGGGAATACTGACAGTACTTGTTTGGAGCGCGCGTTCTCTCTTCTTCCTTTTTTTTTTTTTTTTGCTGGCTAGGGTATAACAGCCTCCGGGATGTTATACAAACTCTCGCGACTTCTGAGTGACAGGCTTCCGGCATTTTTATAAAGCCTATATTGAAATCCACGGTTCTCCGGGCGACTAATCTCAAGCCAGGCACATCATTAGCCCCGGAACCAGCACCTTCTCAGTGTTTGCTCTGCAGTCATTCATGCCGATGGCAATAACAGAAACACGGGGGATGAAAGCCCAATAAAAAAAAACATGAGGGCGTGGTAGGCATCCTCGTGTTTAAAAGTGGAGTACTCCCGGAAGGGCATTTCACTTGAGAGAGGGGTGCGGGTGGATTGAGGTAACAAAAAAAAAACTTTTTGACAATAAACACGTCCAAGGTATTTATTTAAATGCAAATATATCTTTTCAAACCATATGTTTCAAAGATGCGAAATTTGTTTTCTGAAAACGTAATGACATGGGTACCCGTGTTCGCTTGAAGTACGACCGTAGGATCCATATCTTTTTCCTCCTCATTTCGTGACGCCCCCGCATCTGTATTTTCGCCCCCTACATCCCACCTTCAGGTTTGCATACGTGGAACAATACCTGTTCCTACAACTGTACTTGTCCGCACCCGTATGACAGTCTTACATCACTCGCGTCCGTGGACAAATTTGGACTTATTTGTGTGTATAAGACCAGCCCGCTTTATTAAAGCGCTAATATTCACCGAAGCCCGTTTACAGTATAGCAGTGAGCGGATTCGGCCGCGGAGGCATCTCCATTATGGCCCCGGACTCCAGAGCACCTGTTGGCGACGCTGTTAAAGTAGTCACAATGACCAGGCGGGACCGCACGGTGTTATAAAGCTTCTAAAACATAGAATCGGCTAAGACCTTCCTCTCCCTCATGAGCTAAGCTCAGTGTTGACGGGAGGCTTAATGTTCGTCGGGATCGAAGCCAGGGCAAGTACCGTGTGTTGACGAAGAATAATGTGGTTCGAGAAACAGTAATACCTCGTTACAACCATGAGATCGACCCAGCCCAACGTACACACGGGCCTGGATGATGAGACACGGATGCATCTACGCATATGTGCGTTGCTATGTGTGTGCGCGCCTGTGTGCGCGCGTGCGTGAAAAGAAGAATACTGAGGGTGAACTGAAAGGCAGATCGCTTGCACTCACGGACACAAGAATTTTAAACCATCTGTGATTGTATTGAATTTAAAGGATAAAATGTTACGGGAAATGCTTATTTTCTAAGAAATGTGAAAGCCTACTTGGGCGTTCATTCGATCTGCCGTTTACCTTTCCGCTGAACTTTGCAGCCGCTTCCGTCACCACCCTAACAGCCCCCAGGACAACATCCTTTCCACCTTGTTCCGTTCGCTCACCATCGCCAGGAGCCTCCTGTTCGCTGCGTCGTTTCCTTCTCTCAAGACGGCTCGTATCGCACGGGCGGCCGCTGCCAACCAGCCCTTCTCAGACGCCTCCTCCAGCGCTAGTGTTTCCCTTTCCCGGCGCGCGATCACCAGCTCCTGCCTCGTGCTCCGATTTTCTGCGCGATTCTGTGTACCGCAAACGTTCCATGAAACAAAGACCCAATGTCCAAACAAGAATCTTCGGGAACTTTCTTCACGCGTTCCATAAAAAAGATCTAAGATATAAACAAAGATCTGCGTGAACTTGCCTGTTAGGGTTCGTTCAAAAGCCTGATTAAAGAATTGGAGCTTTGGCGAAAAAAAAACCCCGGCCACTTACTTGACAAGCCACAATTCACGAGTTGGGCTTCCGGACACAGAGTAACCGGCAACTTCGGGAGGGTTTCTTCATACCTGAATTCAATAGAATAGCGGGGTGTCCAGAGAAAATGGCGGGAAAACTGAATTTCTCGCACCCTTCTTGCAGTCGGTCGTACAGCCCTCTTTCCTGGCCTTTTTTTCTTGTATTTGTGAGCCCTCGTCAGGGATCACTCTCTACCGCACATAGCGCACTTGCCGGTGCTTGGTAAGTGAGTAGGTTCTATGTAATACGGGGCCATGACCAAGTATTGCATTGAATACATTTCCTTCATTTTAAAAACAGCGCTAACGTTTCCCTGTAATCGAAACGAACGTCTTTGAGGGCTGCAGAACTGTCGCCGCTGGTATTCTAATCAAGGCCACTCCCTCGGCAGAATGTTTATCTTCGACAAGTCTCGTAGATTTCTTACGAGCCACACGTGTGTTCACTAGCCGCGAACGCAGCAAGCCGCACGCCTTGCTTAGTTCGTGTCTTTACATTCAACAATAACATTTTGTCAATGTCTGGCTTTCTTATATGCCTATACCAGCCAACATTTCGCAATTCCCGGTAACGTGTTCGGAACCACCCCAATCAAAGTAGGTCTTTCTGAGCTGCCCGTGCTGCGATGTCACATTCTGGCCGTCGGTCTTTGTTTACTTTCATGGACAAAAAAAAAAATCAGGACCGAGCTATCTTTCACGTCCGCCCTCTGGATATAAACATAGTTATGATGACTTCTGTCGCAACCATGCAAGCTCGCACGAAGTCTTGTAGTACTGACACGCAAGCCGGCACGAACCATGAAAATTTCCCAGTTTTCTGGTGCGGAATGTTGTCGTAGGGGACTGACCGCGCACGTGCTTCAAGAGATAGAACGAATCGGGGGTCACGCAACGCCTTGACGGTAAGCACGCACTTCTCGAGCGGCTACCTCAATGTGATTGAAGTGAGATTTAGAAAAGAAAAGGTAGTACTCTTGGAATCGAACAGGGTCGACTGTTCGCCGTTAGACACTGAAGATTGCCAAATGGCTCTACGAACTTCGAATCTGAAGACCGACGCTTTTCTTTTTTGCGCACCGCGAATTCGCCATTATTCTATTATTCTATGTGTATATGTAAGCTTCCAAATTTGAATCTTTGTATGCATACATCAATAAAGGTACCTGCAGTGCGATATAAAAAGCAATCTCATTCTTAATCCTGAGTTAACAACTCCTTGCAGCAAGTTGGAAGTCTTACATTAGGATTGTTTTCCGAAAATTAGTCTTGAGAAATCTTGAAATATGCTTGTGATCGGCTATGATGCCTTGGAATATATGTAGTGGTGGAAAAAAACACCGCTGGCATTATTCAAGCCACGTTGTCACAGCGATTCATTATAAATTAACATTTTGTTCAGTACGTTTACCTTCCAACTACCACCAGAGCTAATTTGGAGACATATTCATTTATCCGCATGGCCGCATGTTCACGTTGAGTGCAATTTACAGCGGAAAACTTAGAAGTGAACAGTGTCACGTGCTTGTTGTAGACTGGGTAGAGGGGACGGCGGTACGCACGGTACAACCATTTCTTCGGTCTATTGCAGGCAAAGCAATTCTCTTCCTATTTTCAAAAGATCCGTATTGTGAAAAGGAACGTTACAAAATATTGAAATTTGCAGTTCTTAGAAGGCACAAACACATTCTTTACCAGATCAGAAATTCGATAAATGGAACATGCAGAGCTAATGCAATTATGCTTTTGAACATAGCTAGACTCAAGCACAGCACATCCGCATATCTTTTCCAACAACAGGCACCGTGGAAGTTACTTCCTCCTCTGCCAAAATTGCCAAGACGGCGTTTTGCGGGCCACCTGGGATATATGGATAATGTAATTGCAGATATACATAACATTAGCCGCCACGACAGACATAGGGATGTTACGTGTTCGCAAAGCGTCAACCAGAAAAAAGGAAAGATGCCGCCCACGCGTCGATGCTCATAGACGGAAATCGAGGCTGTCAGAGTGTAACAAAAGCCAGGAGTTACCGGATCTGCTTATTTTCCTGGAAAGCGCATGATGACGGGCGTCCTATTGAGGAAATACTGGGGTTGAGCAATGAGTGTCGAAAAGCGAAACTGAAGGCGGAAGAAAACTATTTGTTGGCGATGCGGCCAGACTCCGAGCAGCGCCCTGCCTGTCTCGATGCACAAGCTCCCGTTGTGCGCTACTGCTTCGACGTCTTTGTGGTCGGTGGAGGCAGAAGGCCGAGAGATTGAACATACTCCACGCCCCGGCTAAGCTATGAGGCGGTGGCAAGTTCAAATGGACAGCGTCTCTGGATAGTCCTGGCTGTGACAAGCCCGTCCTGCAACTTAATCTTGCCCGAGCGGATATGGGCGTCCAAACTTCTGTAGACTTCTAGTATCCGAGCCAGCTTGCAGATTTTACGAGGCTTTACCTCAGCTATAGGCGTGCAAGATGCCCCCCCCCCCCCCCTCCATTGCATTCTGTTGCCGTCCTTCGGGTTGCGAAATGGGCTTATCGCAACTGAGGAAGATACTCCTTCTCCCATCTTGTTCAGAAGTTTTCTGTGAGTCGCTTTCTCTACTGTTGCCTTCGGAGAGCGTGTGTGTGCGTTGCCGTAGTAGCAACATTCTATGCCCCATGCGGTAGAACGGTGAACCGCCTCCCTATCAGGAGGTCGGCGTGCATTGATTACTGCGCACGATTCACCTATGTCAGACTAGATGAATGTTAATAGCCTAGAATTGACCACAACTTCGCTTATGTGAGAAGTATTGTTAGTTCTTCGAAGGTAAGAAGAACTTCACCCAGAAGTTTTCGCAGTCTAATCTCAACAGTTCTCACGAGACGCTCCAACCACCCGACCCACAAAGGGGCGTAAGGTGCTATGGACTTCCAGGCAACTTAGGCGCTTCTGATGTGCCCAGCGACGCCATCTTGTAGTAACATCCGGGGAAGTCGCTTGACGTCAGACGACATTTTCTGGAATTTCCTTGCATTATTTGAATAAATGTATCGAGGTAGCCCCCTCCGTGACACGAAACGCCGGATACACATCAGGAATGTTCCTGAAGCCATCGATCTGACCAGTTCCTGACGCACTGGTCGCGATGTAGCGCACTTGAAGAATGCTATAAAGCTCTTGGAGTTGTTGGAGAACCGTATGTAGAACAGGCCTGCGAAGTCTATCCCAACGGCTTCAAAAGGATTAGTCGATGACAAGCTGTGGCCAGGCAGATTGGCAGAGGGAGCGCTGTGTGGACTTGTTTGCAACCGCTTACACAGGTAGCAGCCATGAATGACATGGTTCCCCAAAAATCCACCTCTTTGAACACAGTAACGTTTTCTCTATTTCATTAACGGGTCCCTCACCCCCCCCCCCCCCCGGGCATAACTTGAAGGCCGGATGTTACCGCAACCAGTTCCGACAAATGGCTATCTGGAGGCGGAAATATAGGTCGTTTCACCCGCTGGAGTGGCTCAGTGGCTAAGGCGTTTTGCTGCTGAGCACGAGGACGCGGGTTCGATTCCCGGCAGCGGCGGCCGCTTTTCTTATGGAGGCGAAAAGCAAAAACGCCGGTTTGTACGAGATTTCGGTGCTCGTTAAAGATTCCCAGGTGGTCGAAATTAATGCAGAGCCCTCCACTACGGCACGCCTCATTGCCTGCGTTGCGCCGACACGTTAAACCCTACAATCAATCGATTGGGTGTTTCACCTCTTCTAAAACTGGTAATCATGAGCAACGACGGTCGACTCGATGTAGATCCCAAAAATCCAGGAAAAGATTGAGTTCAGTGATCGCTGATGAGCATGAAAGAGCAGTGTCATTGGAAAGGCACTCAATCTCAGTTTTATAGGCTTGAGATTGAACCAGCTTGAGCCGTACTTTTCTGCTCGGATCATTTCTACAGCTGTCATGGGGCCCCAGTTTGTTTCGAAGCATTGACACTGGTTTATGAAGTGGAAGACCTTCGTCATGAGTCTAAGCAGTAAAGGAAGTTTGCTGTATCGAGCAATATCAAAAAGTGGCTCCACTGCTGCTTATTCGGTGCTGGGTGCGATGTGGTCGGCCACTTCTGCTTGGAAGTGTTCGCATTCATTGGTACATTCGACGGTTTGTGACGGCCCAATATTTTGATCCAACAGCCTTGCTGGTCCATCCCACTATGCTTGGCTGAATGTGATTTTCTCAATGGACGCACCACGAGTTAATATGTCAGCAGGATTGTCTTTTTCAAGACAATACCTCTGCTTGGATGACACTGCCTTTTCTTTGATTCCTCTAATTCCATTCGTGAGGAATGGCTTCAACTGGACCACCACGCTCTTTATCCTAGTCAAGGTGATCGTAGAGTCTGTCCAGAACGTATAGTGCATTTTTAATCTCGAAATAGCTTCGACCACGTATGTAAGAAGTCTTTCTCCAACCAGTGCTGCTAAAAGCTCCAGTAGAGCGACGGTTACTCTCTTGATCGGAGCTACACGTGATTTTTACATCAACAGGTGTCATTCTCTTGGATGATTGGTGATGTAAGACGCTAACGGGCTTGCGTCGAAAAATAAAACGTGTGCCTCTAATTCTGTTGGTAGGGCGAAGGTTCCACCAATAAACCTAGAAACAGTGACAATGTTGATTTTCTGTAATTGTCGCACCCACTCGTCCTATTCACATTGCAGATGGTGGGGTAAGTGTCTGTACAAAGCAATGCTTTGTGACAAAAACTACTCAAAGAGCATCCTTTCCGCAATGGTGAAAGAGCCAACAAATTCAAGAGAGTCAAAAACACGTGAAGCCGCCTGCAGGACAAAGCGTTTTGTGTTTGTTCTAGATTTAAATAAGTTCATCATGTTAGTCATAATGAAACGGAACATATCTTTCGCGGGATCCTAAGCGATTCCTAGGACCTTTGCCGTAGATTCCTGAAGGAAAACCATTTCCTTGCTTGACAGCCTTTGTTCTTGCTGCAGAAACTCCGTGACATGGTCAGGGTATGTCGTCCACTTTCTAAGTCTCATTCCTGCCGCCTGCATATTTTTTGTGCTTCAACGCAAACCTTTATAACCTCCTGTTCTGTGGCTGCACCAGTTACCAGATCGTCGACGTAGAATGACTCACTGAGCAATTTCGCCGTTTCAGCCTTAACTTTAACTATCTACTTCAAGTGGTCCAGGATTGTTGCGGTAAGTAGGAATGAACTACGTGTTGCTCCGAGAGAGAAAAGGATATACTACTGATGGATGTATGTGATGGAGAAGGGCCTTTTGGGAAGGGATTCTGTCTGTGTGAGCCTCCATTGTGTGAGTCAGTGACGGGTGGGCCGGTGGGGATTTGAGGCGAGAGAGGCAATAATGAGTAGTAATTTCATTGTAGCTTAATAGGCTATCTCGGAATTACCTGGCTTCGTGGTAGGCTACAGAGCTGGGGCATGTCCGGGAGGTGAGTGCTTGGGCTGTCGTGTGTGCCCTCTCGTTACTCCCAAGCCCAGTGTGGACAAGAGTCCATGTCAGGTCAACTTGGGTAGTAGGTGGGTTTTACTGGGGACGTTTTAGGCCCTGAGGTGAGATGGCACCCGGAGCAAAGCTTTTAATGGCCGTTTTCAAATCAGAAAATATGAGTTAAGGTGGTGGCCGACTTACAAGGACCATGCCGATTGCCCCCTCATCCGCCGTGACAGTTTTTGCCATACGAATAGTAACAGAAGTGTGCGCTGGATTGTTTGAGCAATGACGACTGCTGCTGCGAATGCATTGTGGTGTCAGTAGTCAGCAGCATCGACTTACACTTTGTCTGGATGTATCGGGTACTTTTCTGCAAACGCTTTGGATGTCTGGTCCCTGCGGCACCGGTGTGCTGAGGGTGCATGTTTTGGTTGAAGGGCTGGGTTTTGATACTAGCGTAAATTTCCACTGGGATAGGGGGCTTGGAAACTGTGATGATAGGGTCTGTGAGTTAGAGGTGTTGAAGCATATGCTGTCCCGGAAGTGTTTTGGCTAGTTCATTAGGTTGGCCGATACGGTGAGCTTCTATAAGCTCTTATTCAGTGTTGTAGGTACCGGTGGCCCCCAGCCTGCCAGTGCAAGTGCCGAGTGGGAGTTGTAATGCAACGATATCGATTTTGCTAGTCAGACAGTTTATTTTCGGTAGCTCCACGTCAGTTGAAAGGGAGTATAGGAGTTAACAAGTAGAAGTGAGTAAGTTGAATACGGGCAATTAATGATCATGCACCAATTTTGTCTTTTCCATAAAAGCAGTGCTTGTAATTCGGGTGCTCTCCACGACAGTAGGGAATACCGAGGCAGTGCATCGAAAGAGTGTTAATGTGAATTATTGATGGACCAGTTTGAGGAAGCTAAAACAGGTTGTCGTAAAATGCAATCGCAGTTTTCGTGTTATTGTTTCTGTTGTTGTTTAGCAGTCGTTGTACTCGACGTCGTCGTTGTTGTTTCATAGTTACGGTTTTCGGTGTCTCTATCGTTGTTGTTGACGCTGTTGTCGTTACCTACGTACTTCCTAATAGAACCTTAATGGTGCTTTATTACGGGAAACCTAACCGGTGCTGACAATAGTACCGATTTCGCTGTGCGATTGACATGGGCTAGCAAAACTAATATCCGTGAATGACATAAGAGAACACTCCATTAGTCATATAGACAGCGTGTATTTCGGAAAAACCCTGAGCCCCCTAAATCGCAAAAAGGCTTTCGCGGAGCATTCACGAAACATGTCTTCGAAATGATCAAAAACGTCACCTAAGCTTTTGTGAAAACTTTGACCGGCCCAAATATTAGCTCAGGACCGCAAAGATTATACAATCCGAAGGAATATTAAAAATGTGCTGAAGCATTGCTAAAACCTAAAAGGTAAAACATCATGGCTGCTCGGAGGATGCACTGCTGTCGTAATAATTGTTGCTTTTTGCCGAAAAGGCTCAAGAAGCGGACAGACCTTCCCTCTTAACATGCGGATTGGCTGAAGGAGATGGAGAGGGAGCAGGCTTTATAGAAGATCTAATAGGGAGAGTGATCATGTTGGGCTGGTTCTTATGTCCGGAGTCCCTTTGGTTTTGCAGGCATCATACGCTGAATATATCAGCTGGAGCTGACCCACCACGTCCGAGGCCATCATGGCTGTCTCCCAGGGGTTGGGGTGGTCTCGCAGTCGTGCGGCGTCTTGAGGTGCCGGATGGTTGCGACAGGCCAGAACCGTGTGGTAGATGGTACCGCGGTCCTGTTGGCAGTTGTGAAATGTGGGTGAGAGGTAGAGCTGGGGTAGAGCAGGTTCATTCTGAATGACATTGGGTAAGGCTTGCTCCGGAGCAGGCGCCACTTGACTTGTTCACCCTTGTCAAGTCAATGACGAGGTAGTGGTAGAAGCGCCGTTGCTCCCGATAGTATTTTTTAATGTTTACACGTTGCGAGTGAGGTGGATGGGTTCAGTCGCTCTTCCGGATCTTCGTCCCCCTAAACCACGGCATGGACGTCAGCTTCCTGGCGTGCAAAGTGGTGTGCTCAAACATTACCCATCACTCCGGTCTCGGTGTGGGACGGAGTCCATAATTACGCTAATGGTCCGCTCAATTTCATGTCTTTGGTGGGTGTCGAGGATGTGACAAGCATCAGGGCAAAAGCGACCACGGAGGTAGGCCAGGATGTCGTCTTGGTAGTTGCTGTCAGAGTAACGGGGATGATGGATGATGGCGAGAGCAATGACCAGGTGTTCACCAATCGCGATTACTTATATAGTTAAGAGATGCATTATGTTCGTTCAGTGGGGAAGAATGACCGAATTCTGCCGCCGTATACGTGATCATGACCGAGCGGAGTACGATACCAGCGTACGATCGCTTTCAAGTGAGTATTTATTGTACTTCTTATTTATTTTGTGCAATGATACGTTATAGGATAATATAATATCCCGGCATAAAAACAGTTTCATTTGCTTTTCACGAATTCTCTTTGGTTACGACTTGTTTACAGCTGTTTTCTCTAACGCCGGGCGGAAGCACGAAGGGATGCGGAGGCAATGGATTCATGACATTCGCTTTGAAACAGCTGTTGTCAATTAGTGGTTGCCACAAATAATTAGGAAGCAACGAGAAATGCGCCTGAACGAGAGCTCCACCACTGAAAGGACTCGATTGAAGCTAATCAAAAAGCAATCACAGGCTTGCTAATGAAGCGAGCCTGTTTTTGAAGACGTGTACACGCTGCATCAAAGGGGCAGGAGACATGCCGCCAATTTCAAGCGCGCTCGGAGAAGCCGAACTCGGTCTGTTTACAATTTTGGAGTTAGAGACCTTTCGACTACTGGTGCCATTACGCGACGCACATGAAGTATTCTTGTATGAAACGATGATCCTAGTTAAGTCCGCGCATGGTGCTCGAGAAGTTGCAAACCCGCAAGACGGCCTGAAGAAAGGCCGAATTCTTTTCTAGTCAGCAGGATTTAATTTAAATATGTCAACCAAAGTCTTTGTCGTTCCATTCTGGTTAGAATGAAAACGCTGTATCCAGAGTTTGATTTAAATATTTATGCCAATTTTAGTTAATGTTTGGCTGCGTGTAATATTCTAGAAACCTTCAAAACTTGTATATAGGACTCCGCCGCAGGAAAGCCAAGGTGGTCATAACTGTGGCGCAGGAATTAGGCTTCCCGCACGGAAATTCCGTGGCTTGGATGTTACCCCCTGAGAATGGCTAATTCGTATATATTTTATTCTTCAACAATTTCCGCTAGAAGTGGCCATGCACGTGCGCATGCACGTGCGATGACAAAATAGAAGTGCTCGATTCAGCTCCCAGTTTTCATGCTCCCTAGGCAGGAAAATGATTATTGGGGAGATCTCTGCGAAAAGACGTTATTTCGCTGACAAACCGGAACCGTGTTTTGCAACCCTTGCTATTAGGACTCGAAGAGAACGGGAAAGGGTAAAACGTAAGACGCTTGCTCGGGAACATGAGCCCAAAAATAAAAAGATTGCAGCAAGCAAAGTGCCAGTCCCCCACCCCTACCCAAAATCTGGAGCATGGATAGACAAAAAGCGAAAAGGAGCGAAAGCGTAAAAATAAACCAAAAGAACGTCGTACTCAAGCTTAAAATAGGGATGTGGGCTCATGTACTGCTTCAGATGCAGAGGGCGAAACGATTTAGCTTTGATGCACAAATCATTGCATAACGCCGAGTGCCTCAATTGCATATAACCGGCACACAGTGTGCTGTTCAATATCGGCGCTCACGACCTTTCTGGACAAAAAAAAAACGCACCTGTTCACCTGAGCTGGAATATTCGGCCCCTTCTTACTGCGGAGCCTGGGATTGCAGCTTGCGCTTTTATTTTGCTGGGATCAACAATTCTTCCCAGCATATTGCCCTGTCAAGTGTGTCTACCATGTTTCATTAGTGGTCTCGGCCTTGTTGTTCATAGTGCGGAAGTATAATTTCTCTGCGTTACACAAGAATCCGGCCTTTATATCACACAAAGTGGCCTACGGGCACCCAAAACAAGGTTTACAGTTCAAAGGATAAAAAGCCGGCAAATGAATGCTCCCAGTTACGACACATTTGTCTGCGAAGTTTCTGTAGACGATGCAAACGAGTTACAAGAAATTTGGGCAACTTTCATGGTATATTAGATATGAACCATGGGCCTCCGTTCGAAGTGCGAGACCAACACGGAACCGCTGGGCTACCACAGCTTGATGATTCTTCTACATTTATAAAAGTGAACCTAGCGAATGAGGAGTGTGGAAATTTGGGCGAGTTGGAACGACATCTTGAACGGAACCAGCGTAGAAGGCCTGGAGACGGAGAGGAGAAATACACAGGACAGTCGCTGGGGCGCTGTCATTACGCTGTCAATGAGTTGTGACATATGGCCTTGGACCTAGAAGCGTGTCCTACGGACACGTACTCAGTGCTACAGGAGAAATTAGAGCATGTTAATTATACAAGAAGCAATCACATGAGCATCAAAGCGCATTCTTTGTAATAGCCGGTATATAGCGCTAACAAGGACAATTAGCAAAACCATTCGGTAATTTGAACCTAAATACAGTAGACTCTCGATAAACGGAACTTCAAGGGAACGAAAAAATTAGTTCCGTTTATCAAGGGTTCTGTTTACTGAGATAGATGTGTGAAAGTGCAAATTTGTGTGCGTACACACTCTTAATACCATGTCATGGAACTCTAAGCACTAAAAGGTGAATGTAACTGATAGTTTTCAGAAAGCAAGAAAACTACAAGAGGCTTAGGCACAGCATTCACAAAGTTGATGTGGCAACAATGAGTCACTGTGCACTATAAAATGCATCAATTATTTTTATTTGACTTGCAACTGCACCTTCACCGAGGCTAGAGGCCTCCGCTCTGCGAGTGCTTACGAGCCCCAAAATTTAGAAGATGGCAACACGGTAATGAACCGCGAATAGCACCACGATGCACGAACGAGATGGCAGGAGCTGTGCCCTGTAACCTCGGCGTCTTGAATCGAGACCGAAAGACTGGAACAAGAACTGCGCGTTGCATTCGTTGCGCTACACGACTGACCACTAACGAGACGAGGCTTACTAGGCCAATGAGGCTAAAAAAAAAAAAAAAAAACATGGAGGAAGAAAAAATAAACAAAAAGAAAACAGCCGTAACCGTAAAAAGCTGATTCTCATTCTAATGGGTTTCACAAGAAGTTTCCTTTCAGGTGCCGTTTACACGGTGTCGCGGAAATTTTAATTCAGATTACCGAGACTTTTTTAGGTTATCTGAATAGAAAACCAACCAACACACAGGCTGCTGTTCCGTTTAAGCGACAATTCCATTTAAGCGGTTAACGTTTATCGAGATTCCACTGTATGAAGCAAACGTCGCAAAGAGAAAAAGAAGACGATAATAAAAATACACATGCGGACCACTGGACACGTAGATTAGGTGTTTCATAGTACCCCAAGCGCTTTCCCGGAAGCAAATGATGCTTTATTCACTGAGCAATAAGGCAATTTAAGCCAAAATTTCAAATCCCCCGCTAAAATTGCACATTTCGTGACGTGAACAATGGCGTCATACGAGCCGGTCCATGAAACCGATACTTAGTATGTCGACTCCATATAGCACCCACACGCGGGAGTCAGACAGGAACCGGAACTCGTTCCGAAACCGAGACGGCGGCCATTTTAAAAATACTAGTAAAACGTAGTGCACCCGCCGCCCTAGTCATGGAATCGCCTGATCCGGAGAACAAAAATTCCCCGCATTTCCCCGAGGGGAAGAATGTGAAAGTGCGAATGCACGAGTTGAATTTGCGCGGTTCGGTAATGTTCGCGAAAGAGAGATCACACACACACACACACACAACTACAAAGAAAGAAAGATGCATTTATTCACAGACACCTATTTGTGTTGTCGTTGTACTTGATTGCTAGAGCGGATCTCAGCTTTGAAATTTCGTGTCAGTACTCCTTTAAGCGGGTGCATTAGCCCTTCTCACGCCCGATTCCTGGCCAATCCCCCACGTGGGTATGTACCATGTCAGCGGCCAGGCAGCGCACGCCCATCTCCCCCCGTTGCCAAGGAAGACGAGGAGATTCCTGGCCAATCCCCACGTGGGTATGCTATGCGGACATCGCCGGTGGACGCAGGTTCAGGGTCGCTTAAGAAGTGCATTCGCACTTAAAACTCTCGCCAAGGAGCTAGGGCTTGCATTTAACAACCTCACACCACTTGAACGCTCAATGCTTCTAAGTGCACGAGTGACAGGAGTTGTGGGATACGCGGTGGACGGGAAAGCGACCATTCCGCGATAGCCACAACAGACGAACGACCTGCCGTCGGCACCGCTGCCTCGTCAGCCCCGTCGCGACGGACGAATACAGACTGGTACGTATGTGCCGTATTTTTATTACGGTTAATAATAGTTCAATTTCAGTAGCAGTATCGCTTATGCCAGTTGGCCGGTGTCGTGTATGGAAAGCCGTTTGCGCGAGCTCTCTGCTCCCACCAGAAAGATACGAGCGTCAATGCGCGGTGTGTACGGCATTTTTTCCCCCAAGGTCAGAGCGCTTTGACGGCGATTTGACGAAGTCGGCGACGAGCGCCAGCATGTCCCAGGAGTGAGCTAACGTAAGGGTCACTGCCGTAATCACTTCGTCGGAAATGAAGCGAGCACACTCGTACTTCCTTTAGCTCTCTTTCTGCTCCATTTGGAAAGTTCACAAAACGTAGCCACTTGCTTCGCCGCGGTTCGTCTTTTGGCAGCACATGAAAGGAGATCTCTTCACCGGCGGGGATGTCGCACTCCCTCGACGATTTGCCCGTACTACATGGGCATTTCAAAACGCAGCAAGGAAATTTCATTGTAAAGTACTCGAACAAACGGAAGTTTTCAGTGGTTGTAAACTAGAAACGAGCTCGTAACGACAGCAGCAAGCCAACACCATTCGAAAGTTATGCGGCGACTGGCACTATCTCGTCGCTTCTTGCTGTTCCTTACTCCCCTCGTTTCTATTTTTACCTTTGCTGGTTGGCGATATGACGGCCAACCTCCAGACAAGGGATTGAGATACCAAGCAAGGTCGCGGTTGTACGTGCTGGAACGGTTCGTTGGCCCCTAAGAGCCTCGAACCCGAAAATTCGTCTGCGCGACGGCGAGATGTCGAGCTCAGCCGGCGGTAGTTTCGTACGCATTGGCGCACACGCTTGCGTGTTCGTTCGGAACTTCAACCATTTACTCCACCGTTATTTGTCATAAAAAGAATGTGCAGTATGTTTCACGGGCATATAGCTCGCTATGCAAACTGTAAGCCCTGCCTAACATGCGTTTGCTTTTGCCGGCCTCCGCCAATCGCAGAGCATTCTCGAGTGACATCATAGGTTCTGTTGCGGAAAATGAGCTGGTGGGTCGCATGGTCATTTCTTTTTTTCCCAATTATGTAGCTTATTTGAGCGAAGTTTGCGTTATAAGTGGTGTCGTTATGGTTCTAACGAGGCAATCTTTCGAATGAACCAAACTTGTGTTTTCTCTTCATGGCTCCTTTAATACTAACTCGCCTCCAACGGGATTTTTCACGCATGCATATTTGGTTGCCAAAGGAGAGTTTTCCCAGGACTGCTTTCGCCTATCCATATAAAGTCTCGCTTTAAAAATTGAGCACCAAAAGAGGGCAGAGAGGACAATAAAGATGGAAACAAAGAAAACTAAAGAAGTAAATAACGAAGGTATGAAAGAAATACAGTAAGGCCGAAGGAACCGAAGACAGAGTGGCTTGCAGTAAGAGGGGCTTGCTTAATAAAAAAGGTAGAGAGAGAAAGTAAGAAGGATAGAAATAGAGAAAATGAAAGAAGTAAACAAAGAAAGAAAAAAGGAAATGTCTGCTGTTTCTCAGCTTGCTTTATGCAACTTGTGACGGGATAGAGCATCCGTGATTGCTAGGTTCCTCAGACAAGTTTATTACCAAGCTTCTCGGATGGCGGCTAGGCAAACCCGCTTATTGATGTCCTGCGCTTCACATTCCCGCTTTCTGCTCCTCCATCGTCATCTCTGTTTGCGCATTCTTCGCATGGAATAAGCCATGTGCCGTTGTGCAGTTAACTGCATCGCCGGCGACGGAAAGAATGTCCGGGATGTCAAGAAAGGCTTCGAACAGCGAGACAAGAACAGCGCCGACGATGCCCTGTCAACCGAAACCACCAAGGAAAGTTCCGAGTGGAGACTCACCACAGCGGATTGACGCACGTGCTTTGATTCAGCTGTGTTCGCAACCGGAAGCCCATTTGGAGCCATTGGCACGGAAAAGACTATGGTTGCGACATGAAAATACTTTACTCAAACTCAAAAAAAAAAAAAAACTGAAAAGTAGACTAACGTCAGGCTCACTGGGAGAACGTAGTGGTATGCTCAAAGTACCTGAGCTGCTTATGGTATCTAATGTTGCGTAGAGGCTTCAAGTAGAGATTAGAACGCATCACCAGTTATGCGTTTTGGGTGGAAGGTAACTATGACTAGACGTTAATTCCAGCTCCGATCTGACAATTGTACAATCACCGCGACCACACTTGAAACGAAAGTTATTGTTAAATTATCATAAATACATCGGGAATAAGGCGAATGCAGCCACCGTCGTAGCTCCGTTTAGAATGTTCTCAGACGTTTAAATGCTGTGATCACTGTAGGATATTGCTATGAAGTTATGAAACTTTCGCCCACCTTGGAGTTTACTCGATGATCGCTCAAAAAATAATAGAACGTAAAACACTACTACCGCACCGATAAAATATTTCCGAGCACTCAATATGGATAAGCAAAACTAAAAACATCTTTAAAATGTAGCATTCGTTTAACTTGCATATAAATGAACAGTGCAATATCGAACCTTAAACTCATAGGCTCGTATAATGACAAATACTGCTAATAACTGATTCATGCTGGGTACGATCTTTAAAAAAACGCACAGGAAAGAACTAACAAGTGAAAATGCGGACTGTTCTTGTTACTCTATCTTCAGCAGCGCAACTTTCTTTGCCGAATGAGTTCCGTTAAAGATATTCCGTGAGCAAATGCATGCCAAAGAACATAAGTTCTCTGGCAGTCCAAACTTCGCCAATGGCCAAACAGGCCAAGCATCGGCCAAAAATAAGCCAAAGGCTGGCCACGTTTTCTGTGCTGGCTGGGTAGACGTCTGTCTTTGTCGGAACAACAACACAGCATATTTCCAAAGCCTCATCGCATTTTGTTGCTTTGCTGCATCGGAATAATGCATGCATAAGTGGCAGGTAAATCTTATTTGCAAGAAAGGCGTTCATTCTTCCAAAAGAAGCTTGAGAGTATTTGGAAAGCTTCAAGTGTTCCCTGTCACAAAACGTTTCCTGAATGAGAGGAATCGAAGAGCAAGAGTAGGGAAAAAAGTAGCGAAGCCTAGGTGGTTTGTTTATTTCAATTTTTCCGCACCGTGGTTGCACGTAGGCAGAAAGCAAAATAGCTTTGGAACCCAGAGAAATATTCACAAATACAAGAGTGTCGAATTATGTGCGGAGAAAAGCGAGTTCAACAGAAATGCTGGTCACATTGAGGTGAAAGCGAACACTGCGTAAGCGCGAATGACAGCATCCGTTCGATAACAGCGTTGTGGAACCTTGGCTTTGCCCAATATAAAGGGCTTTCGTTCAAGATTTTCTCCACGCGCGCACCGGGAAATCTTTAACGTTGCGGACGCCTTGCGTTTCACGCTAGACTACCGGATGTCCTCGTGCCAACCGGAACAATAGGTATTAAGGCATCCATCCGCCGTTCAACAAAACTGCAAAGTAAACTCAAGTGGACAAATATATTTGGGATCAGCCACGATGGAGATTTCTCGCAGCTGCTCTCAAGGGAGGGGGGTTCTCTGTTGGAGTGGGTTTGGGCTACAAGTCGTATGTGGCTGAGGATGTGATGAAATGATCCTAGTTGAAACGCCCCTCCTCTGTTTCCCTGAAAGAAGCCAGGCGAGTGCTCCCACGTGCGGAAACACGTCATGGAGAAGAACTGTCGCAGAGTTTCTCCATGGTGCTGGTGTTCGCGTGCTCTGGGATTTCTAGTGTAGCGCGAAAAAGGGTTGGTCTCTGAAAGGGAAGACCGAAGCATGGGTTATCAAGTAAAAAAAAAAAAGACGTGGTGCTCCTCAAGTTGCGTAAGGAGAGACGTGGGACGATTGTGAGAAAAAAAGAGGAATAGATAAAATTGACGTGTTTTGAATTCTTTTTATTTCGCTATTTTTTTTACAAGATCAGGCTTTATTTGAACTAATTCTGCACAGTAATTGCCTAGCAAGCTGGTAAAAAAGTGAGGAAAACGCATAGTGAATCCGTGTGAAGGTCGCACAGTGGATTGGAGGCGTATA
This sequence comes from Haemaphysalis longicornis, assembly GCF_048455015.1. Lineage (NCBI taxonomy): Eukaryota > Metazoa > Arthropoda > Arachnida > Ixodida > Ixodidae > Haemaphysalis > Haemaphysalis longicornis. Next base: position 21,367,955 of record NW_027526422.1, read on the forward strand.
TTCATTCAATCGCTTGAAGGCGCCTACTGTGAGGGATGGTTAGCATCGTTCGACAAAACAGGTCTGTATGGTCTGACTGGCATGAGGTTGTTTTCACGAGCTTCAACTCACGCAGAGGCATCATTGGTTGAGGTAGATGAGGACGCATTGGCAAGCAGTTTGAAATCAAATGGGGCGACACCCTCTCTTACGAAAACAAAAATTGGCCGCGTATCTGCTCCTTTCATCGCAAATGTCGACAAAAGACGACAGTCTTTCGTTCACATTTTCCAAGTAAATACCTCACATCGCTTTCCCGCTCACCCATCATGCTGTTCCTCTTCCGTCACGCTCCTCCCAAGGTAAACACGCTAAAGCTTTGCTGTAGTCGATTTAAATTTACCGCGTTCTACTCTTCCAGGCCGGGTGCCTCGATGCCAGCGCTGCCGTACGGGGGAGACGCGCGTGAATCGTTAAATGTTTGCAGAACCGCGTTGCGCTAGTCCACGTGTGTTCTAAGCAGGACGTGGAACCGATCTAGTGGAGCCTTTCGTAACTGTTGCCGCTTGATTTCTTAAATGCCATTAAAAGCTATAGTGGCCGCGTGAAAGCAGGTGACGGCGGAGTGAATTTTTTTTTTCTGCAGAGGATGAAGGATTTAATTTTGCAAAAATCAAGCATCTGTGATTTTTTTTATAAAGGAATACTGCAAAAATCACTTATGTATTAATTTGTTGTCTTATATTGGAGTAATGTCTTGTTCTGGTTCCACAATGTTGCCAAATATGAATTGGCACCGTACTTGGACGTTTAGATTTGGCGGTGAGTATATAAGACTATTGCGCAGACCTTGTTTCACTTTGGCCGGGTGGCTGAATCGACTCACAGACAAACAGACAGACAGACAGACATACAGACAGACCAAAATTTCTGGGTTTGAGTAGCCCAAGAAAGACTATCGTCTTCAAAAATATAGGCACTTAAAGCAGGGGCTAGGGCATTATTGCCTACGCCGCGTCGCCAACGCAAGTGATGATGGTATCCGCCGCACGCCGAAGCCTTTTTATTTGCTTTTTTTTCTCAGCTGAAGATGGTTCGCAACCAGATCCTGAAAGTTTAAAACACTCGCACGTAGTTATTGTCGCCGCTAGTTTTGAGGGCGTGGACAGCGGCTGTTTCTTCATATTTTGCATTTCCTGTGTTTCGCGTTGCAAGCGCGAGGCAGTATTTTTGTCCGCCTATTTCATTGGTGTTGACTTGCCGGGCAGGCGTACAGCTTTTTGCGCACCCTTACATAAGGGAATTAGGGAATGTCGTTGCGGAAGCAGCACAGCAAGATAGACAATGGTCTATCGCATCGTATTATGCCGGCATGTATTATATTTTACATTACTCCCCTACCACCGCATAAAAACATAATTTAGTTACCCACTGCGTTGAAGCACGCGGGACATATTCTTGAAGCACTGAAACAATATGAGAAGACTCATTATTACCGGATAAGTCATTATCAAACTTAGCTGCGTGTAAGTTAAAAGGTATACAGACGGAATGGACGTGTGGCTTGCTTGAGAAGCTTTTGTCGCTCCAGCCCTAAAGATCAGAATAGATGTCCATGGGTAAAGTTTCGGGAGGGGAAAGAAAGAACCTACGTAACAAGTCTTGTGTTTTCATTAGGTGATTCTGCAACAAACTTAATTCTAAGTGAAAGTATCACCCAACTCATAACGCTGTCATGTAATCGTTATTCACGTTCAGCCCTTTCGGAAGTGAAAGTAACGCACGACCTAGTGATGGTTTATTGTATAGAAGGCGCAAGCCGGTTCGCCGACATGTACTTCAAAGAAACGCAAGATGTAGAAAGAGCAAGTATAAGGCCCGAAATTTCAACGCCACCTTCCAACGCGAATACGAAGATCACAAAAAGAGTTCGATAACTGCGTTACGCATTTGCAGCGACGTTGTTCTCAGGCCGTGCACCGTGCCTAGGCTCTGTCATGATATATCAATGCCAAATTAAGAGCGGTAACCTACTGCTGACTTACACCCATAAGCGACCGCGACACGACGTGCTCCAAGAACAGACAAGAACATTTTTGTTTTTATTCAGGTTTCACTTCCTGCCTTTTTCGCTTCCTGCCAACCACTTACCTGTACTCGTTGCTTCCTGACAAGCAAGGATATTATTCCTTCGACCAAAGTTCTTCCAAGAAAGCAAAACTTTCTTTCGACTTAAGGCTGCGGGTATGAAGAAAAAGTATCGTGCGTCGTTCTTGACACAAATTGGGCTTCATGATGTGTAGGCGACGCATCTTAGTTGTGTGATTGAGAGATCCTAGGCCACGATATTTGTGCAACACATACAAAGAACAAAAAAGATTGGATACCACACAATCTGACGTGGTGGTGCTCTCCATTTATTTCCCGGGAGTTATCAGAGCTTTTTATGATTGGTTTTAGTGACGGGGGAACGCAGCCACAGTTAAATGTAGTTTCACTGATATTTGTCGCCCAGAAACTGTTTAAATTTCTCAGCGCACTTTAGCGAGAGAAGCGGACTCCACAGAACAAGTATCTTGTTTTTTTTTTTGTTTTTTTTACCGGCACATTCAGATTACGAGTAATACCGTGCCTCAAAGTAACTCCCGGTTCTCGCTGCCCCAGGAGTGTCAGTTTTACGTTAATTGTAAAGCTGTGGCATTTTGCAACGTCCACCGTCGGTGATGAAATTCCAACGCTCGTAATGAATGCCTTAGTTGTAGCTGTTTTCGAAAACACTCATTGGAACGTTAGTTCCTAAAAACCATCTTTTTTCCAACTTTTCATTTGGTTTTGGTGCTGGGAAGAATTTGTTAAGGTATACTACACATTGCAAATACTTTGTTTATTTTATCTTCTACATTGCCATCTCGTTTCGCCACCCGCCATTTCTTGCCAAGAATGCTGGCTTCAGTTCCCACTGGGAGCATTCCTCGTAAATATACGGCTTGTAGTTCTCGCCCTACAAGTGCTTCCGTCCGCTCATTTTTTTTTCTTTTTTACATTACACTCGGGTAAGCACCATCTTGTTCGCTATGTCTGACGAAGAACATTCCTGTATTTTCAACCTTCGCTGCAGCTTTCAGGCGTTATTTTCGTCGATGTTCTCTGCGCAGTGATGAGGGACTACGCCATGTGGATCGTCAGTGCCAGTCTTTTCCTAAAGGTATACGCTTCCATTGGTGTGTGCACCCTTGCCAGCATAATTGAGGGTGAAACGAATGAAGCAACAGGCTCTACGCAGCCGCCTTTCTGGACACGGGTAGCAGCGGCACAGGTTGGTTCAGTTGCACCAGCAGACATGCTTCCTGTTTTGTCGCTCGGCCAGGATGATTGAGTGAGCTGGTGACTGCTCACAGTAGGAGCGCGCGCCTGCATACGGCATGAGTAACGTGGGCTCACGGCAGATCTATGACTGCAGCTGACGTGGACGTTTTGCCTGGCTCATGTATTTTTAGTGGTGGGCATACTGCTTTACGAAGATAATGGTTTCAGACGAGAGATTAGCTGCAGAACGGCAGCATGCAACGGTACTTGTCTCCGGGGTACGAATGATTCCAGTTTTGGCGCTCTTTGCCCTCGATGGCCTTGCGCCATTAAACGCCATCATCATCATCATCATCATCAACGAATGATTCCAGGCAGCTCGCCTAGCGTAAAACAAGCGGACATTCACAAACCCCATTGAACACATCATTTTCCCGGACTGGGTAAAGCTGCGATGAGTTGTAAACAATGTCTAATTACCTTACCACATTGAAATTTAGAATGCGTAGGCAGTGTTCCCAGTTATCTTTTTCGACCAGTACATGCACATTTTTACCCAGAAGAGTGCCTCGGAAAGTCAGCTTCTCTGGTGCTGTTATGGTGACTGATGTTCGTACGTCGGCTATGACGACACTGTTTTGAGCCTGCAAAGGAAAGTCCTCTCGTCGAAACCATACCAACGCACTGAGGCCGCTACCTTGTCCGAACCTTTTTTTTTGCTCGTGGCTTCGGATCCCACCCGGGGAGCATGTTTTTCTGCAAATTCTTTCTTTCATTTCAAAAATGCAACGTACCTCACTACGAGAATTGGATGATCTCCCTCCCCTTTGCCTTCCTTGGCGTTCTTGACTGCTGGCGTTTATATATATATATATATAAGAAAACTTCGAACAAGGTAGAAACCACGATTGTTGCCAACCTTTCAGCAAAGTGACTTGCCTCTTTCTTGAAATGTTGTCAACAATCGTGGTTTCTACCTTGTTCGAAGTTTTCTTGTGACATGTAATCGAAAGGCGTGGGTTCGGTCCCCACTCTGGGCGCGTGTTTTTCTTTCTTTCTTTCTTCTGTATATTAAAAAAATGATTACTTCATTAACCGTAGTGAAAAAGAAAAGAGCCTAACCACACCCCTATGCCTCCTTTGGCGTTGTAGACTGCTGCCCTATCTTTCTGTATATATATATATATATATATATATATATATATATATATATATATATATATATATATATATAACACAGAAATAAGGGTTGGCAGTCGAGAAAACCTCGGAAAGCAAAGGGGAGGATGTGGTAGATCATTGAAACAGATTAAGAATTTGGAAAGAAAGAAAGAAAGTGAAGAAAAAATGCCCGCCAGGTGGGATCCGAACCCACGACCTCCAGAATACCGGTCTGGTGCGATAACCACTACGCTACCGGCGGGGCGATTTTCCCATTCACTTTCTGTGGTATTTATGTTAGGTATGTTTGTTTCCTGTGCTTGGGGGTGGTAGCCAGCGCCATTCGGACTAATCGGGGTGAAGGGGACCTTCTTTTTAACCCCCGGGTCGTGACTCGAGTGTCTACGACATGTCCAGAGTGGTCGACCAGCTTTGAACCCTCTTAAGCTCCCTTTGGCAACAAGACTGCCAGAACAGAGGCCCTCGCTATGCATGTAGCGAATCAGAATAGGAAATGAGGGGCTCGTTGAAAATAACACAGAAATAAGGGTTGGCAGTCGAGAAAACCTCGGAAAGCAAAGGGGAGGATGTGGTAGATCATTGAAACAGATTAAGAATTTGGAAAGAAAGAAAGAAAGTGAAGAAAAAATGCCCGCCAGGTGGGATCCGAACCCACGACCTCCAGAATACCGGTCTGGTGCGATAACCACTACGCTACCGGCGGGGCGATTTTCCCATTCACTTTCTGTGGTATTTATGTTAGGTATGTTTGTTTCCTGTGCTTGGGGGTGGTAGCCAGCGCCATTCGGACTAATCGGGGTGAAGGGGACCTTCTTTTTAACCCCCGGGTCGTGACTCGAGTGTCTACGACATGTCCAGAGTGGTCGACCAGCTTTGAACCCTCTTAAGCTCCCTTTGGCAACAAGACTGCCAGAACAGAGGCCCTCGCTATGCATGTAGCGAATCAGAATAGGAAATGAGGGGCTCGTTGAAAATAACACAGAAATAAGGGTTGGCAGTCGAGAAAACCTCGGAAAGCAAAGGGGAGGATGTGGTAGATCATTGAAACAGATTAAGAATTTGGAAAGAAAGAAAGAAAGTGAAGAAAAAATACCCGCCAGGTGGGATCCGAACCCACGACCTCCAGAATACCGGTCTGGTGCGATAACCACTACGCTACCGGCGGGGCGATTTTCCCATTCACTTTCTGTGGTATTTATGTTAGGTATGTTTGTTTCCTGTGCTTGGGGGTGGTAGCCAGCGCCATTCGGACTAATCGGGGTGAAGGGGACCTTCTTTTTAACCCCCGGGTCGTGACTCGAGTGTCTACGACATGTCCAGAGTGGTCGACCAGCTTTGAACCCTCTTAAGCTCCCTTTGGCAACAAGACTGCCAGAACAGAGGCCCTCGCTATGCATGTAGCGAATCAGAATAGGAAATGAGGGGCTCGTTGAAAATAACACAGAAATAAGGGTTGGCAGTCGAGAAAACCTCGGAAAGCAAAGGGGAGGATGTGGTAGATCATTGAAACAGATTAAGAATTTGGAAAGAAAGAAAGAAAGTGAAGAAAAAATGCCCGCCAGGTGGGATCCGAACCCACGACCTCCAGAATACCGGTCTGGTGCGATAACCACTACGCTACCGGCGGGGCGATTTTCCCATTCACTTTCTGTGGTATTTATGTTAGGTATGTTTGTTTCCTGTGCTTGGGGGTGGTAGCCAGCGCCATTCGGACTAATCGGGGTGAAGGGGACCTTCTTTTTAACCCCCGGGTCGTGACTCGAGTGTCTACGACATGTCCAGAGTGGTCGACCAGCTTTGAACCCTCTTAAGCTCCCTTTGGCAACAAGACTGCCAGAACAGAGGCCCTCGCTATGCATGTAGCGAATCAGAATAGGAAATGAGGGGCTCGTTGAAAATAACACAGAAATAAGGGTTGGCAGTCGAGAAAACCTCGGAAAGCAAAGGGGAGGATGTGGTAGATCATTGAAACAGATTAAGAATTTGGAAAGAAAGAAAGAAAGTGAAGAAAAAATGCCCGCCAGGTGGGATCCGAACCCACGACCTCCAGAATACCGGTCTGGTGCGATAACCACTACGCTACCGGCGGGGCGATTTTCCCATTCACTTTCTGTGGTATTTATGTTAGGTATGTTTGTTTCCTGTGCTTGGGGGTGGTAGCCAGCGCCATTCGGACTAATCGGGGTGAAGGGGACCTTCTTTTTAACCCCCGGGTCGTGACTCGAGTGTCTACGACATGTCCAGAGTGGTCGACCCGGGGGTTAAAAAGAAGGTCCCCTTCACCCCGATTAGTCCGACTGGCGCTGGCTACCACCCCCAAGCACAGGAAACAAACATACCTAACATAAATACCACAGAAAGTGAATGGGAAAATCGCCCCGCCGGTAGCGTAGTGGTTATCGCACCAGACCGGTATTCTGGAGGTCGTGGGTTCGGATCCCACCTGGCGGGCATTTTTTCTTCACTTTCTTTCTTTCTTTCCAAATTCTTAATCTGTTTCAATGATCTACCACATCCTCCCCTTTGCTTTCCGAGGTTTTCTCGACTGCCAACCCTTATTTCTGTGTTATTTTCAACGAGCCCCTCATTTCCTATTCTGATTCGCTACATGCATAGCGAGGGCCTCTGTTCTGGCAGTCTTGTTGCCAAAGGGAGCTTAAGAGGGTTCAAAGCTGGTCGACCACTCTGGACATGTCGTAGACACTCGAGTCACGACCCGGGGGTTAAAAAGAAGGTCCCCTTCACCCCGATTAGTCCGAATGGCGCTGGCTACCACCCCCAAGCACAGGAAACAAACATACCTAACATAAATACCACAGAAAGTGAATGGGAAAATCGCCCCGCCGGTAGCGTAGTGGTTATCGCACCAGACCGGTATTCTGGAGGTCGTGGGTTCGGATCCCACCTGGCGGGCATTTTTTCTTCACTTTCTTTCTTTCTTTCCAAATTCTTAATCTGTTTCAATGATCTACCACATCCTCCCCTTTGCTTTCCGAGGTTTTCTCGACTGCCAACCCTTATTTCTGTGTTATTTTCAACGAGCCCCTCATTTCCTATTCTGATTCGCTATATATATATATATATATATATATATGTGATTGCTTGTTTGATTGTGGGGTTTAACGCACCGACGCAACGCAGGCGATGAGGCGCGCCGTAGTGGAGGGCTCCGGATTAATTTTGACCACCTGGGAATCTTTATCGTGCGCCGAAATCTCGTACACACGGGCGTTTTTGCTTATATATATATCTGTGTGTGTGTGTGTGTGGGTGGGTGTGTGTGTGGGTGTGGGTGTGGAATAAGGTTTGGCAGTCAAGAAATACCTCGGAAAGCAAAAGCGGGAATGCGGTAGGTCATAGAAACAGACGAGCAATTTTTTGAGTTAGAAAGAAAGTGGTGAAAAAAAGCCCTCCGGGTGGGATCCGAACCCACGACCTGCAGAATACCGGTCTGGTGCGATGCCCACCACGCTACCGGCGGGTTCAAGCTTAAAAGGGTTCAACGCTGGTCGAACGCTCTCGACATGTCGTAGACATTCTTGTCACGGCTCGGGGGTTAAAAAAGAAGGTCCCCTTCACCCCGAATAGTCCGAGTGGCGCTGGCTACCACCCCCAAGTGCAGCGAACAAAAACAAATACCTTAACATAAACACCCAAGAAAGTGGTGGGGAAGCAGCGCCGCCGGTAGCGTAGTGGTCATTGCACCAGACCGGTATTCTGGAGGTCGTGGGTTCGGATCCCACCCGGCGGGCATTTTTTCACCACTTTCTCTCTGATTAAAAAAATTCTTCATCTATTTCTATGACCTACCGCATTCCCCCTTTTGCTCTCCGAGGTTTTCTTGACTGCCAACCCTTATTCTGTCTTAATTCAGCCAGCCCCTCATTTTCGTATATATATATATATATATATATATATATATATATATATATATATATATATATATATATATATATATATATATATATATATATATATATATATATATATATATCGATCAAGGTAGAAACCCCAATTGTTGCCACCGTTTCAGCAAAGAAACTTGCCTTCGTGAGGGCAAACCCTCGGGTCGCTGGCACGCCTTATATAGGGGTAGGTCCCAAGGTGAGAGAAGAGAAGGAAGTGGATTGAGAAAGCGGTTTGGTTTGGGTGTATATAGGTGGAGATATTGAGGGGGAAAGAAGGTTGTATAGTTTGAGCCGCGAAGTTGGTAAGAGGGAAGTCAGCCGGGTGTTGATATTCCGGAAAATTCTTGGAGATAAAGGATGAGAGGGTGTTTGTTGCCCCGCCAGGCGGCCTACGGAAAGGTTCTCAGAAATGCCAGAAGCACAACAGCCGGTGAGAGGAGTCCCTATCAGAAGCTATCTTCAAGCCCCAGGTCAAAAGAAAAGGTAGAGAAGGGGAAAAAAAACTAGGTAAAGGAAAAAAGAAATAAAATCAAAAACCACAGAAAAAGCAATAACCGCACAACAGAAATGGCACGTGTCGCCAACAGCAACATTCCTGGAACAGGCCTTTTCTAAAGCTCAGAGACGAAAAGATAAAGTTAGAGGGACGTACGGGGCTCAAGACAAAGCGGAGCAAGAAAGACAGAAAAATAAAAATAAAATTGAATTCGAGAGAAAATATAGGAGGGAAGCCTGCGCGTACTAATCTGGAAGCTAAGGAATGTAAACAAAAGGAATTAGGTGGCCACATGAGGAGCAGAGGGAGGGGTCATATTCTTTGGATAAGGTACACGCAAGACAGAGCCTAATGATGTATTCCCTGAGAATATCGCAAAGATTCCAAGTTGCCCCTAGACGCAGTAATTCAAGCAGGTTCCATGGAGTTGAATGTGTGAATTAAAAAGGATCCTCGGTATTTTCTGCCCCTAGGAGACTTAAAGTTTAACTGAAGTATATGCAACTTCAGGTCATCAAAATTGTGTCCTGGTTGGTTCAAATGCTGCGCTGCAGCTACGGAGGATTTACTAATAGGAAGGCGTAGGCTCATAGGTTGACTCGTTTCGCCTATATACTGTTTGTGACACATTGAGCATTCCAACATATACACAATGTTGGATGAAGTGCACGTAAAGCTTGAATTAATCTTGTGGACATAATTACTGGCTGTGCTGTTTACAATGCAGTCTGTCTGCAGGTGCCTACAAGTCTTGCATCTGGGACGGAGACAGGTGTTTATGACTGGTTGCTTTGAAGGCGGCCCTGTTTCAGCATGCACTAAAATATCTTTTAGATTCCTATTTCACCGTTAGGTAACCCTTGGTGCTACCGGGAACGTCTTTTTAAGTCGGTCGTTACTGGCTAAAATGGGGTAGTATTTCCGCAGGATATTGTAAAGGTTAGGGAGGGCGTTTGAAAATTTAGTTATTAGGGCAGGTGGCCTGGCGCTTTCATTTTGTCGCTGCTTGATGAGCACGTCATCCCTTTTGAGATTAGATGCACGTTGGTACGCATGATCGAGCGAGCTTTTGGGGTGGTTCCTGTTCGTAAGGGTGGAATTGAGCATGTCTAAGTGCTTTACGTAGTCCCTGTTATCACTGCATACTCTTCTAAATCTGGTGGCTTGTCCTACAAAGATGCCTTGTTTTCAGTGTCTCGGGTGATAGTTTTTGTAATATAGATACTGCTGTTTGTCTGCTGGTTTTCTAAAAAGCGTGGTTTTAAGTTTACCGTTGTCTAGAATGACGGTAGTATCCAGCACTTTCTGGAGCCACGCGGTAAGAACATGAAAAAAAGAAGCAAGAAAAAAAAGAAACTGAATGAAAAAAATTTTAACAAGGTAATTCTCCCTTTCTTCCGTGGAAATAGGGGTGAAAGAGGGGTCAAAACAAGATATGCCCATGCATGCATTTGACATCGGCAAAAAAAATCACAATCACGCCAAACAGACATGACAAAAGAAGAACTGAACAAAAAAGAAGACACAGACCAAAAAAATGAGAAAGGTAATTACCGTTTTCCCCCTTAGCAATAGGGGAAAGTGAGGAGTGAAAACACGATATGCCCTTGCACGCATTTGGCATGGGCATAAAAAAAATAACAAAGAAATCACAGTCGCCTGGTACGAACAGTTTCTGAGGGCAGGCTTCAGAATAATATCTATAGGAAACCTACGGACACGCGCCAGTATTTGCACTTCCACAGCAGCCATGTCAGGCACTGCAAGACCGCAATACCGTATAGCCAATCTCACCGTTTTAGGCGAATCTGCACAAGCCAAGCGGATTTCAATTCTAATTGCAGAGAACTTAAAACCGCGCTCTTGACTAAAAAATACCCAGAGAAGGTGATCGACGACGCGATTACACCAGCTAACCAGTTCAACCACGCCGAAATTCTCCGTAAGAAAGCTCGGAAACCCAATCCACAAACGAACCTCGTTTTGACCCATTCGGCCTCTTCCCCGAAAGTTTCATCCGTACTAAGCAAACATCACAATATCCTTGTTCAAAGTGAACGCGTAAAAAGAATGTTTTCCGACCATTGTTTATTGACGGAGCAAAAATTTGGGTGACGTTCTCACCAAATCCAGCATCAGCCGACCACAGACTACTGCTTGCATGCCCTGTAACAAACCACGGTGTAAGGAATGCCCACAAATGACCACCGCACAGCGCACCACCAGCACAACTTCAATCTATTATGTTATTGTAAAAGAGAACTTTAACTGTGATTCCGCCAACGTCGTATACCTGCTGGAATGCACCTTCTGCGACAAACAATACATCGGCCAGACTGAAACACTCTTTCGTTTGAGGTTTAACAATCACCGCTCTCATGCAAAAACATGCCCTTCTTTACCTCTATCAAAGCATGTTAACACTGTTAACACTCCTAGTAGTTCTTTTGAGCAGCTGAAGTACACAATTCTCGAATCTAGTTTTAAAAGGCATCACGATCGCGAGGTTCGTGAGTCTTACCTCATCTATAAGTTTAAGTCAGCGTCGTTTCGCATCAATGAAAGTTATGGGAAATTGACGTGTCTTTCCTCGGATTAAAATTTAGGCTTTCGCTTTCTCCTCCCCCTCTCCTTCTTATTCATATGCTGCAATTCTGCATTCCTCAGGAATGTGTTATGCCTATTCAGTTCTTTCCCTCGATAATATTCTACCATAAGTTGGTGACCCCCGTAGACGGTTATAGTTTCGTGCTAGCAGCGCGTTTTTTACCCAGTAGCTCCACTAATCGAAATTTGACCAGCAAGTCTGGACATTATGTTCTGGGTAGAAGGCTGCGGTACCATTGTTAGCTTTGATACGCTCACCTTGCAATCGATTTGTGCCCGTGGGCATCTGTGATGGCTTTCCTCTCCCCTTCCTTTTTTGAATTGCCGTTTTCTAATATTCTTTGTTGACCGCCTCGGCGTTCCCTGAAGTGGTACTATGTGCCGAGAAGATGTGTACCTCTAGATGTGCGTCATGCACGTGCACCTGCCTTCTGTTACCTTTCTTTTTATGACTTGTTTGACACTTTTTTTTCTCTTTTTCTTCTCCTTTTCTTTTTTTTCGTGCTTTTTTTCTGCTCTTTGTATACGAATGTGCACTCATTTCCGGTCGAAACTGCCTGTCTGACTGCTTTTGTGCGTGACCATCACCTCCCACCAACAAAAGCCAAGTATAGCACTCTCATGTTTTAATCACCTGACTATGATTCTTTGAACTGATGTGTATGGCCAGATGTGCGCCTCTCGCGTGTATGGGCATATTTTCTTTTGACCCTTCTCTTGCCCCCAGTTGCCACGGTACACTGAAAATACCAATTACCTTGTTAATTCCTTTTTCTTTGTGCTTGTTTCTCATGTCCGTACCACGCGACTTTGATTTCTTTATCTTTTTTAAGCCCATGCCAAATACATGCAAGGGCATAACGTGCACGCACTTCTGTTTAGAGCTCAAAGTGATGCGCTATGCAGAAAAACGGTCATTCCGGCACCGAGATAATAAAACAGACGACAGGTACCGTCAGGCCAGCTACTGCGTGAAGATTCTCAAGAATTGCAGTAGCATTGAGGTCTCAAAGATTCCTCTGTCATGTGTGCTTGAAGCGGTCCTGGATAAGCAACACTGCAATGAGCTAAAAACTACCCTTTGTTTTTTTGTAAACGAAGCAGACACATCTGTTGCAGTAGGTTTCTTTGGTATTCTTGTCATTTTAATGGTTGTATTTCAATTTGATGGTTATCCAACTGAAAACTGCCAAAGACAAGTGATTGACCATCTCGCCAATACACTGTAACACGTACATGAATTCACACAGGTTTACGCGTGCGAGTGTGAATACAAAGGCCTGCGTGCGAGCGATAGGGACGCGTTGCTTTTCCAACATCGAAAAACCGAGGCGACAGGCCGCAGAAAGTGGGGCATGTCAGTGTGTGAAAGCTTGCTGCGGCAGGACGAGCACTCCGAGAGCAAAGGGAGACACGCCACCTTGATGGCTGCTGCACGCACTGACTCACCTCGGCCACCACGCTAAGTGCCGGCTCTCCCCCGACGCATTTGACGCGGGCCCTGAAAGATGTGGCATGGCATCGTCCGGTGCTGTGCGCATTCGTCAACCTGGTTAGCATCGCCACAAAGCTTTGAAAGCGTGTACTATCTGTTTTTACGTGGCCTTTCTTCCCACACCGCTCTTTTGTCACACTTGGCCTAGTTTCACCGCTCTAAGACGCCGGGCTTGTCGCGGAATCAGAAATAAAGTAACTGCTATAGCGCACTTCAAACTGCTCGTGCGTTGACATTTTTCTGCGGTCTGTCATTCGCTTTGTCGAAGTATTCGCCGCTCTTCGGGATATTTTCCCTCTTACAGCCATCGAGCTATTCACCATGTCATATTTTGACATTTTCATCATCACCTTCACCGGTGAATAACGCGTGAGTTAGCGTCAATGTGTCAGCGTCAATGTGTCGCTGATCTAAAGGCATGTGAACAATGCCCGCGCTCAAGACTTCTTGGACTGGGGACGCGTCCTTAATGGTTCAATCCAAGCTCTTTCTCATGCTAATCTAATGTCTTGCCAATTCAATTAACATTTACTCTCGAGTTCTCTCTCTCCCCCCTCTCTGTCTCGATCCTATTGCTATTACTCATTTCGTCACAAAAAACTCACAACAGCGGAGGTTCCTTCCATACAGTTACAACGTCAAGACATGCTCGCTTTTGTCTCGTATTGTAATGTCGTACTTTTTCATTGTAATGTACAGCTTTCGTGACAACTCGCCATGTAGCAAGAACTATACCGAGAACACGTCGCCGCCAACAAATAGACAAAGCCTAAAGCCCACGGCTGACGAGTTGATTGACACGGGTAAATTCCGAAGCACTGGCGCTGTGCAAAGGGCTGATCCGAAAGGGCTACTATTAGCTCACTAAGATCCACACACATGAAAATGAGCACTGAAAGCAGGGTTTAAGGCTTAAAACGGTGACTTTGCTTCGACACAAACATGGAGTTCATTTTTGGTGCACTGAGAGGGACAGAGGCGTTGCGAGAAAAGCCGGCCGGCCACTGGACGAGAGGAGCACGGTCCCTTGAGCAATCCATTAGCACCCTGTCACTGAGCATCATCGACGGAGCAGTGTGGAGCCTCGCAATCGGAAGATGTTGAGCGGTGGGTAGGGTGTTCAAGTACTCGACGCGTTTCCATGCTTCTGCGGCCTGCACTTGTCCAACTTCGTGTTATTAGCGAAGCTGCAGTGCCTAAAATCCTCAACCTGGTAAACATTGGTTCGGCTGATATCTCAAAACACAGACAAAGCGAGAAGAACCGGATAAGGCTTGTAAATCTTAATGTGCGTTGCTGCCTTCAGCGCATTGCCATTTGCGCTACACGTGTGTTTGTGTGTAGGAGTGTGAATTCATGTGTGTGTGCGTCGGTGTGTACTCACGTGCACATGGGTTCCCACGAAGGCATACATGCTCATTACCGGCGTGCTTGTGTACGTGCGCGTGTGTGTGTACTGGTGTTTTTTGACAATGTGCATGTTGTTGTAAGTTCTCAAAAGGGTTTTTTCAAGGTTGATGGATCATCCCAGTGTGCACCTTCATTCGGTTTTTTTTTCGTTAAGAGTGCCTGTTAGAACGACTGCAGATATAGAAGTCACATTGATAAATGTCATCTGAACAACTCAAAGCACTCGGTATATTATTTTGCTTCGCCTTCCATTTGAAGCCATTTTAACAAGAAAAAAGTATTATAACTTTCCAGCAATGATAAACTCGAATTCAAGGACAAATGACCAAATTCTCTTTTGCAGATCCAGAAGCCCGTGCTTCACATTGTTTTTTATAAGTATTAAAAAAATACGTTCTCATTTTTGGACACTACAGCGATTTATGTTCTTCCGCGATCGTAACGACTGTTTCTTCCAGGCGGCTCTCCAAAATGTCTGTGCCTTACTCCTGGCTCCTTGGTTCGCAACAACAGCGGAGCTTACGCACGTTGCTCCTGCAATGGGCTATTACACAGAAGTGGCGGGTCTCTTGCAGGGACTCTTCTCTTGGGAGTACCCGTGCCCAGCGAAGCAGAGAAGCTCTACTGTGACTTGAAGAAGCAGATCCTAGCACCCCCCATGTTCCGCTCAGTGCCTTTAGGTCGCCTGAAAAGTGGCGTCCTACGGCGTGTCCGGAAGCTCCATATACTGGCTGGTTCGAAGGATTTCTTCTTCCGCTTGCACGCAACTGTTGTATCTAGTAAGACAAGACAGGAGGAGTAGGGTTTCTTTCTTCCTGGAACGGCGAGCTGTCTGCTATTCGCTTGTTTGTAGTCTTCGTCTCTTCCCTGGTCTTTTTTTGGCGCTGTGTTACTCATGCTTCATAGCTATACATGTATTACGTGTAATTGACATTTCCCGCATATGTCTATTCCTTTTCTTATTGGATCCGTGTAGAGGTGGATATCCGCTGCGAGGGTGCTGCCACTTCAGCATTTGCTCTCTCCAACCAGTTCGATAAAAAGTTCTCTCTCTCTCTCTCTCTCTCTCTCTCTCTTATTGGATCCGGAACTAGCCTCTGGCTATGGGTCCAATGAGTGTTTCTAAACTTGATGTGATAACTGGTAATAAACGTTCAATCAATCAATCAATCAATCAATCAATCAATCAATCAATCAATCAATCAATCAATCAATCAATCAATCAATCAATCAATCAATCAATCAATCAATCAGTCAATCAATCAATCAATCAACACCTCTGCATTCAGGTTATTTGGCCTGGGGGACAGAGAATGAGGTGGTAATATTGATGTCGGAGACATAATTAACTACGATGTAATAATGAACTTTTTAGTGGCTGCAGTAAGCAGACATGTTACACGCCATCGTGTGTCTACACAGTTTCATTTGGCAGAATTTATCTAGCGCATCCCTACTCCGAGAGATGAAAATACGAAGTTTAATTGCCGTTCGCTTCATTACGCATGCAAGACGATGAGGACCGGCGCAAAGCTCCTCCCTTTTGTGACGTGCCTGCTGTGCACGGTGTTCAGTTTGACAATGGGCTGGACGCATAGGCAAAGGTGATAACCAGCACCCTCTCTCACTCTTGGCTGGCAAAATCAAGGAGAAACAGCGGTTCCTAGTACTACCGTACGCAGCAGGCACGTCACAAAAGGGAGGAGCTTTGCGCCGGTCCTCATCGTCTTGCATGCGTAATGATGCGAACGGCAATTAAACTTCGCAGTTCGATATCTCGGAGTACGGATGACATGCCAAACTCTGTAGATACACGACGGCGTCTAACCTTTCAGTAGAAACATGTTTGATTATTTCCGCAACTAAAAAGTTATTTATTCAATTTCCGTTAATTGCGCCACCAACATCTATAATTAACCCTTCATTCTGTGTCCTCGAGGGTGAATAACCTGAATGTAGTGGTGGTGTTCAAGTAGATCTAAGCGCCAAATTAAATAAAAAACTGCCGACTTAACTTCGATCACCTTGTATTCGCTTACAAGAGGCTATAATTTCTAGAACGTCGGCATTTGGTTAAAGCCTTTACCTAAATTTTATTGATCAGTGAAATCTTTACTTTATGTGCTACCTGCGTTCCTTCATATGGCTAGCAGGCAGCAACGGCTCCAACATCATGCGGCGCGCTAAAAAGGCAGAAGTCATAATCAAAGTATCCTTGTCTTCATGTAGCACGTGCTTTGGTCACTATCAAAATATACAACCAGAGACGAGCGGCAAAAGCAAAGAACGCATGCACCACCTTATTGAATAAGGTTTGCTTGGACTAATCGACTACACTTGGGTTAGGTGTACTCCGCCTCCACGAAGAGGCTTGTTTGCTGTAATTATCAGCCACCATTCAGATGAGTCAGCATTTTCTTTGCTCCTCCTTTCGGCAAGCCCACAAATTCGGAGATCAAGTTCGTGTACTTTCTTTACCGTTCACATTCGTCGAAGGCAGCGGGAGGCTCTAATCTCAAAATAATTGGCTGAGCGAGCATTTTTTTGTTTTTATTTTTATTTCCCGAGCCAAAAGTAACCTACTCAATCTGTTTGTATGCACGCGGATGATTAGTGGGGTTCGAGAGATTCGAATGAGCACGATTAAGGAATGGGGCACCAAAATAAAGCATGGAATCTTCCAGGTTGCACGCGCCTAATCTATCCACCTGTGCTCTGATTGCGCCGTAGCCGTGGGCTCGAGATTAATCGAGACCTCCTGGGAATCTTCAGCGTGCGCTGAATTCTAGACACATGGGTGAATCCGTTTTTCTGCTCCACCAAAAATACGTCCAGCACGGTCCGGATCGGACTCACACTCGCCATATTGGGCTCAGCAGCACTACACCTTGGTCACTAAACCACCAAGAAGATGCGAAAAAAACTGCGACGATGCTTGGAACTTCCTAAGCAAATAAGGGCGAAAGCATAGTTGTACCTTCTTTTATTTTCTGTTGAGCTTTTGTGTTGCTCTCGTCGGGCCGCTGCCGCCGCTTCATACATAGCCGCTTCCTACTGACGGCGTTTAGAAGCGGTATTTCGAGCTACTCCATTCTGTTCCGCCGCAGGGTACTCTGTAGGTCTTCCACGCTCATGACTGGGGATGGGGGTGTGGTAGACTTCTAAGCCGACACAGGGACGTATACTAGGCGCGTTCAAAACGTTCTATGGTCCGTCGCCCTTTCTCGGAGCTCATCTCCAGCGCTGCTGTTTCCCTTTCCCGGCGCGCGTTGCCCGGGTAGCGGTCCGATTATCTGGACGCTTTACTGTAGTTGCCGTGTTCCACGGAACATTGAGGTCTGAGGCTTAATAACAGCACGACAACAACAACAAAACAGCTCAAAAGAAGATAAAAAGATGCAGTCTCGCGTCCCCGTCTCTAGTGGCGCCATTCATGAATTCATGATCTGGTGGCTTAAACCTATCGACTGCGCGCAGAGGACAATAATTCGAGTGAAATAAATAGTAGGAGAAACTGTAGTGCGCTACCGCTGCCGGCAGAAGGGGCGCTGTTGATGGTGCTTTGGGAGGCCCCTGTAATATCTATGGGCTTTAGGCTTAGGCTGTCTGATCAGCGCAGGTGCTGTTGCTGAGGGCGGCACACCTACTACGGTTTGGGTAGCTACTGTTGTGCCTTCATTTGGCTTCCTTATTCTTACACGTGCCTCGCATTTCGCCTCATCTAAGGATGCATTGGGGTATGATTAAGCTTGCGAAAATTAGGTGATGGTCTTATCGTCACGAGACTTACCATCTATTGCAGAAAGGTCCTAACGCGTTTGATTACTTCTGCGTTTCGCCTCTTTGACAAACCAGCAAAGCTTCTTTCGTTATTTCTCGATAACTGTTGGGAGTTTCAGGCACCTTTCTAATTAGTTGTGCTACGTGTTGTTTAAGCGGGAAACGAGTGCGCTATTAAATGATGTTTCACCGCAAACGTTCGCTTTTTGGAAAACGACGCACGAGAACATAAAACACCAAAGGGCATTCGATTGTTGCAGGCAATTTCGATACTTCTTATGATACTTCTTGTTGCCCGTCTAGGGCCTTTGGGTCCATAAGCGTGTGCAAACAACTTACGAATGCCATGACAACAGCATCGAAGCAGAGCATTTCTCCAGGTCACATCGTTTGACATACCCCTCACTGACAAACCCAGAGAATGCGTTATCATCGCTCATTTCTTTTCGCTCCAAACTTTGGAGTGGAATGAGGTTGTAATATGCAGCAACATCTTTTCCGTTTAAAATTTCTCTTGAGTAGCTGTTCACAGATATTCACTCCGCCTCCTTTTGAATTTGGCCACATTTTTGCCTACGACTTTTTCTTCTTTTTGGCGCATTTTGCGATTTTGTTGTCTTCGTAAGCTTCGGTGCTTACCGGCTTATCAAAAACTCGTTTACCAGTCTGCGGTGTAGTTTTATCGCTTCCTCGTATTTCAGTACAGAATTTTGCCGCCACACGAGTCTCTTAAAATCTCGTTTCCATACGCTTGCTTTTGTATGCAATATGCATAACGACCTATATCGAAGTGTTCCCTGCTTATGATTTCTTTACACATAGCACGGACTTCCAACTGAACCCGCATCATCGCTGTTTTTTTTAGTGTTTTAAATCGAGAACTGGGGCGCCTATTCTTTGTAACGACGTCAGTCTTGTTCCTGTACTCGTGTCTAGAGCATAAAATAAATTGGTCTGAAAAAATTTTCCAATGGCCTCGAAGAACGGCGGAGGGCTAAAGTATTTTTCGGGACACTAAAGATCATAAATCGATCCCATAAATGTACTTTTTTTCATCCCACTATTTTAACGTGACACCAACTCCAGACCAACACCAACCAACTCCAGTCGCCTCCAGACTTTTGGCCTTGGGTCGTCCCTTGCTTTCACTAAACATTTCGCCAATATTTTTCGTGGCCAGTACCCGCGCTCATTCTCTTGTGTCCCTTTAAGCAAGAGAACAGCGGGTGGCTACGCACTCACTATAGCGGGTGTGTATTCCTACCGGAATTCTTTAAATGCAAATATTATGCTAATGAATTCTTCAAGCCGATCCACCGGCTGGAAGAGTTAGAGGTTAGGCATTTTATTAAGCCTCAGCCAATCTTTTTGCGCGGGTACGTAATACCAGACACTGGGGGAGGGGGGAAATTTCACAGTCAGAAAGTTTTTTAACGATCCATATTTGCTGATAATTATTAAAATGCAGCCTTTTATGCCTCCCTTACGGCGTTCGAGGTCGCGCCAATACGCGCTGAAGAAAACAACTTTACGCCATCGGTTCCACAAAGCGATGACAATGATAAGCGAGGGCGCATGAAGCCCCTCAAGGAAAGAAAACGCCTCACTTTGCCTGTATCAAACCAGGGTACCTCGCGGTACAAAGCCGGGGTCTATCCGACTGCGCAATCTCGACACAGTCAAAGCAGCTCGCGGTTTAACCCGTTTACTCCCAAGAAAGGGGCTTTGATTGATTGATTTCTGAATCAAATAATTGAAATATTCACTGATGAAAATGTATGGTTAGGGCAATTGACATATTGACATTATTCGTTTGCTTTTCTATATTATCAAGGCAAGCCCTTTTGTATGGATTTTGATGGAAGCCTACCGACCAAATACCAACTTGATTTACGGAACTCCGTGCATCGCAAATGAATCCGCAGTGGAAAGAAGGTTCCAGGGAGAGCCCATCTTCCTCTCGATGTTTCATCCCTTAGCGAGTGAGGTTATTAGACGACGTGGCTGTTGGCACCGCATGATCATCTGCAGGGCCTCTGCCGAGCTATTGACCTACATTCAAAGGCGGGCCATCATTATCGCGACAAGCGCTGTTGTCGCGAACCAACTTAACCGACGGGTGACCAGACAGCCGCTGACTCAACGTACCCGATCGATCGTTTGATCTCCAGTCCTCGCCGCACAGATGTTCTGTACATTCAGTTTCGGCGTATTTCTGTACCTGCTTTCTTGAATTTGTGCCCACCACCTTCTTGCAAGCGGTCAGTGGTTCCCGTCCTTCTGCCTTCAACATCATTTACTATCGAACGGGTGTCAGTCCATTTTTGACTTAGTCAGCCATATGTTGCCTTCAGGCAAGAAATTACCCTAGGAAGATTTCAATGACGCAGAAACAAGTCTAAATGCAAAAAAGATGAAAATTTCGCCTTTACGCGTAGGGACAACATCTGCGCTATAAGGCACCCCGTAGTAGAGTGCGACGGTGTAATTCAAGCAACCCCGCAATATCTACACGCTTGCACCAAAATATCGATACAGGGAAATTTTTGGTACGTCTTACTCCAGTATTTTCTTGCAAAAAGTGTGTTTTCTTGAATGTGATTGTGATTCCTTGCTGGTGTGATTCTTGCGGCTAAATGAATTGCACGAGGAAGTCCTTGTAAGAGGGAAAAAAATGTCACGAAGAAAAGAGCATAAAGACATTGTTTGGCAAAGGAAGCACACAAAAAAATCAGGGGCTTAACCAGCGCATCTTGAATACTGCAGAAGCAATGCGCAGGAAGATTCGATTCCATTTTCAAATATTCCCTTGTTTTTAGAACAATATTATCCGCTGTGCAGCGCAAGGCGTGGAAGCATACGTGGTTAGGCGGTGAATCTTTCCAGGTCACGTTTTGGCCCCAGATTTCGGACACGGTGCCGCGGAAGTATTATTTGCATCACCAAGATTTTTCTTTGTATTTATTCCGGCTTTCAGCATTTGCACTTTTTCAATACCAGCTGTGCACTTTTTCAGTTAGCCCTTTTTTTGTGGTGCCCTCTGGAAATGCTCGACGTTTTATTTTGTGCAAGTGTTTTTTTGTTCACTTTTTGAAAGTGTTTCATTTTTTGTAAACTGTGTCCGAAGCTTATGCGGACTCGCGCGTGCATATTCTCGTTCCCGTAGCGCTCAAGATATTTGATTCGAAATGCAAAGCACCCAACTTCGCTCGGAGGACAGCTCAAGAAACAAATACAGCAAAAAAAGCCCCTTCCTTGTGGAATCAGGGGTGCAAGTTAAGCTTGAGCTGAGTTGCAACGCAAACGACCAAAATCGAAGCAAAAACGAAAACACTTCTGCCTCGATCGAAACGTAATGACCGAAATAAGAACGCAAAAACCAGCGATCAACCATAACAAACCCTTTTCATTTTGCTAAGCTTTTCCCGAACGCAAAGGTTTGATATGCGTTGTGGTACATCATTGGTCTGCGAATCCGATTATGGGGAACGTTTACGTTCCCCTTGCTGTGCTGGAAAGTAAACAGCCGAGGGAGAGTGACCGATCGTACTTGCGATGTGAACGTCTGTGAGCGATGACGCTGACTGGCTGGCATTGGGACGTGTTATACCCGCACCGACTCCGAACGGGGAGCTCTAACAATCTCACTACAAGCTCCAACAGGGGCACAGTCAACACTTTATTCCTGTCCAGTCCATTCAAGTGGGTACGTTCAAAACACTTAAAAATCATCATCATCATCATCATCATCATCATCATCATCATCATAACCCTTCTTCTTCTTCTTCTTCTTCTTCTTCTTCTCCTCCTCCTCCTACTTCATCATCATCATCATCATCATCATCTTCTTCTTCTTCTTCTTCTTCTTCTTCTTCTTCTTCTTCTTCATCATCATAATCATCATCGTCGTCGTCGTCGTCGTCGTCGTCGTTGTCGTCATTAAAACACGTAAGTAAAGTTGGCTTTTCCGCAAGGCAATTCGGCGTGTGGCACCACCGGCGGCGTAAGTAAGTCACAACAAGCTTCGCTTGAAAATAATAAAGAAGTCGTGTAACACGCCGAATGTCATTGCATACGCTGACACAGATATTATTCCTATAAATAAGGCACCTTTAATAAATTTAGCGACGATACACTTCCCTGGGCTACGTAAACACGAAAATTTCGGTTTCTGTCTGTCTGTCTGTCTGTCTGTACGTCTGTACGTCTGCCAGTGATTCAAACCCCCAACCGAAAGATAAAAGACTTCGGAAACGAAGAGTTTATGTATAAAAAACATTTCCTGATTACTAAATCTTGATTTGATTGATTTGATTGTAGGGTTTAACGCGCCGACGCAACGCAGGCGATGAGGCGCGCCGTAGTGGAGGGCTCCGGATTAATTTTGACCACCTGGCGATCTTTATCGTGCGCCAAAATCTCGTACACACGGGCGTTTTTGCTTTTCGCCTCCATCAGAAAAGCGACTGCCGCGGCCGGGAATCGAACCCGCGACCTCGTGCTCAGCAGCGCAACGCCTTAGCCACTGAGCCACCTGATTACTAAGTCTGAAAATATACTAAATATTTGTCAACATTGTTGAGCAACGAGAACACGTTTCGCGGATTTCAGCGAAAGCATGAATACATAACTAGTACATGCAGTGTTATTTTAATTAAAAATAGGCCTTCGCTTGATTTTCAAATAAAGTATACGGGTCGACACCAATGTTTGACCCAAAAATACAAAGCGGGCTTGGGCGAGAGCCTAGGTCTCATGACGGCATCCCAAGTCAAACAAAAGAAAGGTTCCATAAATGGCGAATAAGCAGTTCATTGCCTGAAAATTGAAGTGAATTAAGCACACTTCCAGTGTGCTTACCGTAGGAGGTGCGAAACCAGGGCAGAAGAACGTGAGAGGGTGAAAGGAAGAGAGGAAAGGCATTAAATAAGGTAAATAAGGTATAGTGACATAAGATTAAGCTTAAAATAAGGTATAGTGACACCATCACCGCTTGTGTGGGTGCGTTTGTTCATTCGAAAAACTTGGGGTGAGGATCTCCAAGAAAGCTACGGGCGCGGAGTGGTTGACACGCAGGATTGTTTTCAATCCGGCCATCCACTTCTTCACGCAAAATAAAATTGAATAGAAGACACAACGAAGGTGAAATTGAAGGCAAAGAAGCCTCCTATTCCGTATAATAGCAACTGCATTTCCAGCCAGGGCCTCCGGCTGGGAAAGAGACCCCATGTTACATCTAAAGCCACAATTATCAAACCTGCGGATACGCTATGTATGCATGGGTGAGTAGGCGCCTAGAGTAAGTGACTTTATTAATGATTTTTAAATAAAAATGTATGCTATCATTGACTCAGTTTTATCACTATCACTTCTTTACAAAAGCATACATTTCTGTCACGAGAGAACTTTGTTACACTTCCGAACTCAACTTCGCTCGTCCCGCCAGCATTTTCGTACCCGTCACTTTAGCGTGGTTCCAAATATGTCGCCTTACCAACTCGCCGAGCTTACAACTCGTATAATCGGTAAATGCACGTCATTGACTTTTTGAAATGGCCGCTCTAAATAGGCCTACCCTCCTGAAATATCCCAGATTGCAAGCCGCGATGGCTACACATACAAACGTAACTAGAGGGAGCCTGTGACTAATTATGCACGAACACGCTTATAGAAGTTTAAGGGCGAAGTGCGCTAATATCCGGCGTGCATCGCTGAACGCGCACAAACGAAGAGGTCGACAATGGGTTAGAGACTGTAAGGCCTATGTTTACAACGTTGTACAGCGAAGCTGCCTATGACTAGGTTCCAGCAGATCGCCTCCGGCTACATAGCGACGTGGACAAGAATCGCAAGCGAGCGTAGCGCCACGTTGCGGCGCCCACTCAAATCCTCGGAATTGTAAAACTGCACCACAATTTCTACGTATGTAAAAACTCATAAAAAATAAAAACATGTTCTAGGTTCTTTATAAGTTAATATAGGACGTTGCATATTTCCCCAAAATAAACGTTTTTTCTAGCAATGCATTTGTGCTTAGAGGCGAAGCCGACTTTTACGAGGTTGTTGTAAGCTTGGTTTTTGTGAGATGGCTTTCCCACATTGAGTGTTGCACCGCGAAGCACATCCTGTCCATCTACGGAAGGAGTGTGGTTATAGAAAGTGGCTGTAACTCTTGTTTTATTGCAGCTATTCCAAAGCAAGTTATATGACAATCAGACGACTCTTTCAAGCTAAGACGACTCTAACGTTACGCCGAGTTTAATTTACTATTCACAATTACACAGTGCACAGTCAAGTTGTAAGTTTCGTGGAATTCTCGTCTGCTGTCAGTACATGGGCTTCTACTGGAGGGAGTCGGAGAGCCCCATGTTTGTCCACCAGAATAAAACTCTACTTGTTCAAAGTTTCGTTCAGGTAATTTACTAGGAAGTATGCTCCATCGCAAATTACAAGCAAGCGTGCGCTCTACCTATGACCCTGTCAAAGCATATTGTCACTCACGTTGAGGCGCGGCACCACAGCTTTGCTGGTCATCCTTCTCCACAGAGTGGAAAGGCGATGCCTTTTTTGAGAAAGTAGAACATCAATTGATTGCATCCTCATAAGGGACTTCGGATAGCTAGCATTGTACGGAAGGCGTTAGTAAAAAAACTATAAGAATGTTGTTCTTTCTGCAAAGAATGACCTTTAAGAACAACTATTAGTTATGCGGTATTGTTGTCTCCGTCTATCGCATAACTTGGGAAGCCCAAGAAAACAGATCTAGCTGAACCCTGCGCTCAATTTTCATTTGTGCATTAAAAGGGCAACCACTGCAAGATTCCAGAGAACATACGCAGTTCCTTGTGTAAGTTCCGCATTACGTATTGGGCGGTTGAGAGAGAGAGAGAGAGAGAGAGAGAGAGAGAGAGAGAGAGAGAGAGAGAGAGAGAGAGAGAGGAGAGAGAGAGAGAGAGAGAGAGAGAGAGAGAGAGAGAGAGAGAGAGAGAGAGAGAGAGAGAGAGAGAGACTAAGAGAGAGACTTTAATAGGAGATGATGAGTAAATGTATGAGGTCGGGCTCTTTAGACCCCACCTGAGCAGCCGTTTGTGCAGTAATTGCGGTATTTACTGCAAGAAGCACGCGTATAACCCTGCCCAGAAAATCGCGTCACGTCTTGTTTTGTATTTTCACGTGTTTTATAAGAAAGGACACTCTGTGTAGGGGATACGCAACGGTGATCGACGACGAGGAAGAAGAAACGAAATCATCGTCTTCGGATCGCGCGCGTTGGTGCCTTGCTCTTGTAGCGCGAGCGGTTTTAGGTTTGACCCTTCGCTGCCGCTCTTGGTTTTTGAGCCTCATTAAACTACCAGGCCACCCCCACCATCCGGAGCACGTATTTGCTGTACGCTACAATATCAGCTTTCTCAGCTGCTAATCTAGGCACTTCTTAATTACTGTTCGTGTTGTAAGACAGGTTAAAGTCGAAAGAGTTAGTGTACGTCAGCTGAGCGCGCTTCCCACGGACACAAGCAGGGTGCGGGCTTCGCTATGGTGAGGCACGAAAGGTTAGGACTCCCGAGAATCAGCGTGAATACGAGGCGTGGAAAAGAAAAAAGAAACGGGAAGAGTACCAGCAGGGGTGTGCTGCCAAATAAACTTCGTCCCAAAGATGTTCGGTGCAAGTGCTAAACTAGGAAGGACTTTTCTGTTCTAGTTCAAGAAGCTCGGTGCAAGAGACAAACCCTGCAAGCTATTTTCGCGGTTACCCTTACGGTCTGTAATTATGAACACAAAGCAATTATCTTTAGCTATACTCGGAAGAAATAATACATTTCTTCTCTCCTCTTAGCAGGTATAGTAGTTGTGCTACTCCTCTGAACATCCATTTTCACAGGGCCGGGATGGCGAGTCAGTTTGTTTTTTTTTTTTTTTTTTTGCGAATGAAGGAGTCGACATTAGTGACAAAAGAACGTATTGAAGAAGCTTCATACGGAATGTTCGGGTTGCGAGCAATTTTTTTCGTGTTTCCGTATAGATCAATGTTAAACAATTTTTGTAAGGGTTTACTTTTAAAACCTTTCAACCCATAACTGCTCTCAACTTTTTACACCAATCTTCTGTTTGACGCCGAAATTAAGTTTCGAGAAGCGTGTCTTGCAGCAGGAGTGCAACGGAAGATTGGGCCTTCTTCCTGGCCCACGCGTTCACACAGAACTATCCTGAACCATGGATTTAAAAAATAGATGGAAAGCACTTTTTACAGCTACCTTGCAAGATTTCCGATGCTTCTTCAAGTACACCAAGTCGATGTTGAAGCCCTGAAGCTCTACACGAGAAACCTTCAATTTTATTACAATACCGCCCAAAATGATTTTCCTTCCAACAAAAAAAAAAAAAGGCACACCGGATATAAGAAACAAGAGCCTGAAGGGTCATGTGCTCCTTTTCGGCCAATTGGACCGTGAAGGAACACGTTCATCAATACATTTAGATCTTGCCGTGTGACAGCCTTGCGCAGGTATTGCACACCCAAACACATCTTTGCCGGTGCTAATGAACTCTCACGGCGCAAAGATAGAAAGGCTTCCCCCATTCGCAAACGATGGGAGATCTTTTTCGTACACTCAATTGATGGAGTTTTTATCAAAATGAACAAGGTTCATAAAGGCTTCGAAAGGAAGCGAAGATGACGCGAAGATGGCCCAAGTTTTTCCCTTTAAGTTGATATGTTATAAAACATTCTGACGGAAAGGGGGCAGGAAAAACCGTATCTCAACAATTTTTCCAATCACAGTAAACACAACTGAAAGCTAATGATGCTCTATCGAAACAAATTTCGCGCAAAAAGGAGGGTTCATTTTTGCTTACTCCAGCTTCAAAATATAGCTGGTGCAGCGTGCGCAGGTATCGCGGAACAAATGAAAATAATGAAATAAAGCGTATGGTCGTAGAGGCTGCTATGGTGTTTGAGGTGCGAGCCTTGAAGCCCTAAGAAGTTGCACCAGTCAGCAAACGTGCGCTTATGAGCATATGCTGGAAGCAAAACTGGAGAACCCACACAAAAACAACAATTGCAGCAACTACGCAAAAAGCACAGAAGAATAATCGAAGCGAGCGCGTACTGGCGCTTCATCTTGTGGTTATGGCTGGCATAACCCTTCGAGTTCCCGAGAATGAGCTGCGCCTGCACGCTAATTGTGCGTCGCAGGAGAAGGAAAAAAGAACAACAAACCACGTCACTCAACTGAAAAAGGTGCCGAAGCTGTGCTTCAGAACGAGGAAGAATCTTTGAAGAATCAAATGAGCTCAGCGGACACCACACGTTCTTAAGCTTCATCTCTCATGTTGCCCATTAAAAAAAAAAAGCGCTCACGCGCACAAACGCGCACACACACGGTGTGGGTGCGGGTGGGCTTGTGCTAAATAAAGCATTAACTGGGCTTCGTAAGAAACGCTAATTGCCTCTCCTAGGTTGCCTGAGGGTGTTACTGTTCATTACCAAGATGAAATCGCTTTTCTCGAATTGTTAATAGTTAATGGGAGGGCGGTTAATGGGAGGGCTAATGGGAGGGCTAAATGGTTAATGGGAGGGCGGTTAATGTCATCTTACTAATGTTTGGGTTTGGGCTAGTTGGTTAATAATTAAACTTTGAGACACAGCGCTCGTGTCTGTGTCTTCTCTTACTGTCTTTGGTAAAAGCGCTGTTTAACAGTTTAATGTCATCTTAGTACGTCTGCGTCCTGACGTCTCAAGAGAAATAGTCTTACTTAATTTTGAAATTCGGCGACAGCAACCTGCGTTCTCGCAGCGCGAGAAGCTCTCCTAATTGTAACAAAGAAAGGTCGGATGTCTTCGATGTTGCAGCGCAACACGGCAAATTTCGTTACCCTGACAACTTTATAACAAGCTGGGACCGACAAAACATTTGCTAGCTTCTTTTGGACAACTCATGACGGACACTTCAGTCAATCAGTGATTTTCAGGGTGCGTTATACATCATCAGCAACTCTGAAACCTAATATAAAATATCGGGATAAATTTTATTTTGGTTTTTTATGGAGCTCCGTGTCTGTTACCCGTCGGGATGGTTAAGGTCATGACCTAAAGTATTCCATCATTTTAACAAGATATTTCCCATGTAAAGTTTTGGCCCCTCTTGTACAGAACAATAACCCGGCAAAAAAAGCAAAAAAAAATCTAAATCAAATGTTCAAACAAAGGCAGAAAAACTAACGATCGACTGCGAAAAACTGAACCACGATACGTATGCTACCTACGGCCGGGCAGTTCTGAACACCTCTTCAAGCCCAAAACCAAGACCGTGCTTTTATTATTACACATATCCTTTCGCGGCTCTTCCCTAAAGCAGTGAGACTGTGAGTATGTTACTCCGAGTTCCATTGTGGGTGATTGATGCAAAACATTTTTGCTGTGAGGACAGCTTGATGCCCATTCACTAAAATTCGAAAGCTGCAAATTCGCGGGGAGCTGAATATGGCCAATCAGGTATGTCCTCCGGTAAGCATGCGGACTCGCCTATCTAGAATATCCAGCATTTGTTATTTATTCTGTCTGTATTTCCTCCTGATCCCGTTGAGTACTTTTCTAGCCTCATCGGCGCATTTACATAAGAATGGTTTGGCCCCCGGCATCCCTTCTCGCGTACTGTGCGGAAATGCTCAATCGTCCCCAGTGGAAACGAATGTTTTCACTTTTCGTCGTTTGAACCAAACTCACAGGTGTCGGCAATTTTTCACGCTGTGTTTCTTATTTTGTTTTTGAAACCAGAATATAGTTGCTTAGAATGCAAATTGATCTGAACGGCAAGAAATCACTCGGAGAAGTTCACGGGAATTCTCCATGGAATGCAAATTTAACGCATCGCGAAGGCCTCTGAGGAGATCCCACGTACCAAAAATTCAGAATTTCAAGCAGGCCGTGTCGTCTCGCCGGAATTTCTCCTACATTTGAATATCTTCTTTAGCAAGGGACGTCTGAGAAAATCACGGCGTCGTGCGAAAGGCTTCATAGTAGCTTTGTAGCAGTGCGTGTGATAAAAGATAATGTCACGGGACCGGTGGACAATGCCCCACGGTGGCATAACTCGGCGTGGAAGACAACGAGGAACAGGGCGTGTGCAGACTGAGCGGGCTCGGCCATGGCAGTTTGTAAATACTGTAAATAGATCGTTCCTCATTCTTCGCCATGTTTCGTGCCATCTGTCCTGCCGCCACGTTATATTTTGGTGGAGGGTGCGGGGTACAGTCCCATCCCGGCCCCGAACTTCATCCCGCCTCGACTCATGAAGCGGTCTCATACTGGCTCTTGGAAAGCCTCGGCCCGCCCCAGCCCCGGTGAGCCATAGACGAGACCGCTCCCCAGCCCCGTGTCCTCTGCCCATGCCCCGCCGAGACCAGACGAACTGACCAGCCACGACCAGACGTAGAGCCGACGACGCTCCCCCACCCAGATCTCCGGCGCTTCTCCGAGGGCTTTGGACGCTGCTTCGTGGGGTCGGTGGTGGTCACAGCTGTTCCGGGGCCGGTGCTTATCACGACCATCACCATCATCTGTGCGGCAAGGACTTCACTGTATATACTCATCCCATCTCGTCCTCGCCGCAGCTATCGACGTCGAAACTTTCCGGCTGCGCGTCGACATCATCGAGCTCGCGCTGGTTACTTCTGACGGATTCTCCGACACGGGAAAAGCTTTGCCGCGAAGAAATGGAGATACTGGTGCAACAGCTTGTCGACCAGGAGCTGCCTGGAGCTGCCCGATTGAGAGGCCCCAACAACAAAGCTGAACATCCTACAGGCACCTCCAGCCGCACAGCACCTGTCTTCTTCAAGTGCGCTCAACCCATCAGCAGCCGCGTGAACCATTGCGGCTGGCAATCGAGCACTGCTAGGTCAAGGTCGAGCTGCCGACCCAGACCCTCGCAGGAGAAAGGAATCAACGACACCGCCTTCGAGTCGTATCCCTACACTCTAAGAAAAAAGGGTGTGGTAGTTTCTCCCTTAAGGGTGGAACAGAAATGTATCATATATTTCTCCCTAAAAGGTAGAAAGATTCTCCCTTTAAGAGGGAGGAGCGCGTTTCTACCCCTAGGAGTGGAGGAAGATTTCCCCCTTTCGTGAGCTAATGGAGGAGTGTTCCTCCCCTGGCAGCGTCACCCAAGCAACGCTTGTCATGCGAGAAAGGCCTAGCGAGCTGATCGGTTTGAGGATCGAGGAAGTACAAATACGTAGGTTACTGCGGTTGTGTGCGCTTAAAATGCGCTAAAATAACCAAGAAACCAGCTACCGAGCACCAAAACTGCAGTTAGCAAGCGATGTCGCCAATCGTGTATGCGCGACTTCTTGCATTCGCCTCGCTGCGCGCCCCGCCTACGCGTTCAGAACAAACGCGCCGCCGTAAACACAGCAAAGTCATACCGATTGCTTTCAAAATGCCGCCTTTATTTCCGAAAGGCTCGTAACCCCGCCTTTCACCGCACACGAGATCACAAGCATCCAATGCGGCCGTTTGAGAACAACCAGTTGTTTTTAGTCGTCTTACCTTGCTACAACCGATGCATCAAAACGCCAATCGTCTGCAATCGTCAATCGCATAGTAAATCATTTTTTGTTGTTTACATGTGACTGTTGCGTGTGTTGATAAACCCATTGCGTAGAGTGAGCTTTTTTTCAGTGCGTTTTGGTGACGGGACGGTCGCCATTAGAGAGACTTACAAAGCTTAGTGTCTCTGACCGTGTCGGAATGGTGCAATGGAATAGGCCTCGGCTTCATAGTGTGAGCGACGCAGGTTCGATTCAGAACCCGGAAACCGTTGTGTTCTTGAAGCGCTTTATGTACCTTCGCTCATCATCGACATCTTTTTTGTGAAACCCATTGTTTTAAGCTGACTTCCTGCAGTGTGTTTTGGCAACGGGACGGTCGCCATTTCTGCGGCTTGGAAATCTTCGCTATAAAATTGAGTTTAAATGCCCATATTTAATGAGATTTAATCCAAAGTACGTGTTCATTGTCCAGTCGGCAAATCTTTACGTAAATACGCAGAATGGTTTGATGGGAGATAGGCCAATGAAGATTGGTTGTGTTGCACAGTGCGCACATTACTATGGCCTACTAGAGGGAGGTGACTGTGCTGACTGCCGAATCCGGCTATACTCTAGTAAGGCGCATTACGCCGGTACGTGGCGATCAATTCCTATTATGCAATCAGCATCAAAACAAAGAAGCTTGTGGCTCCTGCAAATAACCGTTATTTAAATCGCGTGCCTAATATTTACAACCTGTTAAATAACCATGCAACTTGTAAAGCGATTCAGAACTGTTAGTAAAACAACGCGAATAGATATTGAAGCATGTTACTCTCTTCTCATGTTTAATTCCGATTGCAGGTTAGGAGCAATTTCAGAGCAACGTTTTTGCTCCCTTTGGAGAGAACACGTTCCAGTGGCAGATGGGGAACAACCAAATCCTGTTCCAATGGCAGATTGAGAGCGCTATCGCAGCCGAGATCGCTCCGTGGGGCAAGCAAAGTGGCTCCCCCGAAATCGGCGGAGTCGGCCGGAACTCACAGAAGGTCTTGCTTTCTGCAGTGGCGCCGTCGCCGTCTGGTTCCGACCAACTCCTCTTTTCGAATCCCCGTAGTCCACACTCCAGCAAATACGGTCTACGGCCAAAGTCACAATGCGAAAGTAGATGCTGCACGCGGTGTGGTATACACGCTTGATACTTAGTGAAAGCGTGCGACAGCTGGAAATCGAAGTCAAGTAGCTAGGACCTCAGCTCGAACCACGACCGGGTGGATGTGGCGCATAAAAGCGCCTTGGGCCTTTTTTTTTCGTTTTCCTGCGATAAGGCCGACGAAACTTTCGTCACGACTGCCGGTTGACGCCATCGAGACTACTAAAAGCCGATGAAGGAACTCAAGTTGCGACCCAGCAAGAAGAAAACGCCAGGGAGCAGACATTTTTGGACGGGCCCAACGTAAAGGCTGCCCGGAAATTCCTGTTCCCGTCATGCTTCGGCTTTTGCTTCGGCGGGAGCGCGTGCGTAGCAAAGGCAGTTTCGAAGCTCCTGCTGTTCGAGGGAGCAGCGTGCTCTGCGGCGGAGCTCGGCAAACGCTCCGGATCTATCATTGTAATTCACAATTAAACAAACAAGACAACAAGACAACAACAAGCCACCTCTTCAAAAAAACTGCTTGAAACAGCAGCTTTTTGGGATTGGTTCATGCTTTGTAACAGAAAGAAAAATACCGACGTGATAAAAGCTTACTTCGTTTGTCGCCTGTAGAGCGTGCTTTGCCTTCCACAGACGTCTTCACAGGTGAAGCAAGCTTCCCGTAACACTAGGCGCATGAGTGAGAGCATGCTATCTCTTAAGTCCTCCGTGGCAAGCTTTAGGTACGTGTCAAATAGCAAAAATCAAGTTTATTGGCAACTTTTTACATGAACATTTACCGTTACAAATGCATGAAGTTCTTGCAAAGTGTTTTATACGTACTAGCGTACTCAAGCAGCAAGCATTACCGCTATACGGAACGTCACTTGGATGTTACGAGGCATCAAACCGAGTTTTATACTTATCAATAAAAATCCTTAGATGAAACCAGTTCTAAACATTGTTCGCTGGAGGATTTCAATTCTTTTCGCCCTGTCATAAAAGAAAAATACAATTAAATCACAAAGAATTGTGCCCTTCTGGCCCATCCTACTGCCAAACAAAACAAAGCTGTGTGATCCTGCTTTTAACAAATGCGATAAGGTAAGACGAAACTATGCGTATAAACTATTCAGCAAGCAGCAATAAAGCCCCCGTCTTCCATCTTATTTGCGCAGTACTTTGCTGCTGTTCCTAAATCATCTTCTCCCACAGTGTTTTTTTTATGTGCTATGTTTGCAGCACCCTACGTCAATGTTCGCCCAACATACGATGTACGATCTCGATGTCAAAGTGTTTATAGGGGTCTAAACGTATATTACACGATACAAAGAATTGCAATATAGAGGTTATTTTCTATTTTCTTGCAAACGAAGTAAAGACAACGCGTAGCCGGATCTACGTTGTTTCTAGACTGAATGGGCGTCGGTTATTCCAAAAATGTATTACCCCGAGGCATTGTAAAACTTCTGTTTTCAAATGCATACCGTACGATTAATAGGTAAATGAGTCCCTGTAACAATTATATCACAACAGGATGTTATAAAAAACATTTCAACCTTCACACGGCTAGCTGTCAGGTCGCGTGAGAATCGTATTTCTTACAGACGCATGATTGAGGCAAAAGTCCTGAAGTTTCACAACCAGACTTGAAACAATTCGTCCAACGCCTTAAATGCACAAGAGCCCCTATATACAAAATGATGTTGCCAGAAAGGAGAAGAGGGTAAGGACGCTAGCTACTGATCGGACGACTAATGTTTAAGCTAGACATAAAATTGCAAGTGCGTTCATGGTTCCTCGAATAAATGCTAATAATGGTTTTCGGATACGGTTTGGTCCTGGAACGAGAGATTTGGGCAGTACACTGTCGCCCTGAGAGGCCCTAATTGACGCGGTGTGCCCGATTCGATCGAACAACACGTATGGGGAAGCAAAAGCGTGAATAAAAAAGTGCTTTGTGTGCACACTCTATATCGGCGTAAGTTTGGAATTAACTAACGAAGACTACAGTGAAGCTACTAGAGGACATCCCAACATTTATACAAAAAATAGGCTGAGGGAAATTTAACAAACGTACATGCTGACATAAAAGCTTCACGTATATCGTTAATACGCAACGAAGAAGGTACCGAGGTTAAGACTGTCCGGGCTACCTCGTATGATAAAAAATGCCATTAAGTTTCATTTTTTAGTGTTTTAGTGTTTACCTCTTCGCCTCTCACATGTAACAACTGTTTTGGCGCTCTTTGCACCCAGTCGGCCTTGCGACATTAACACCACACCATCGTTATCATCCATCAAGCAAGTAGTGAACAATTACAATTTATACTTAAAAATTCTAGTTAGTAAGCCTAAATAATTTTATAGCAAACGTTGTTAAAATGTGGCAACACGTAATCTTCAATAAAGAAAAGGTTGTTGATTGTCTTTGTACTGTGTTTTTTATGTTCTAACCTGCAGCTTGCATCGGCGGATTTGGTATGGCGTATACCCGTGCACAGGCAATTGAAGGCATCAGAAAGTGTTTAGGAACATCTGGTCAAACTACCGGCTGCCGTAATAACGTTCACCTTGGGAACAAACAAAAATATCGAGGCATTTACGAGTTAACTGTAGGATGCTTAGGTACTGTACACGTGGCTCAAGCTTATCCGCCGAATGATAGTTTTCCACGTTTCTTTTGTGCTTGTTTTTACTGACAAGACACGCACATTTCCACAACACACATACATGCAAATATTGCGAAGCTCTTTAGTGCTCTCTAATTAAGGTATTAAAATCATGAAGAGAACAAAACTAAGCTTGCAGAGTTCGAAGTCATATTTTTTAAGTGAGTGTATCATTAGGCGGAGGCTTCTTTCCGTGGGAATTTTGAATTTCCTTGACAAAAATTAACGTTGGGAACAAGCTATATATTTTCCAGGTATGCGCTGGCAGAATGTTTCTCAGAGCTTCTGCATGATCTTGTGTAGGGCTATTAAGTTTGTAAACGCCCACACGGTGAAGGAAATATTAAGTGAAAGGAAACGTCAGTAGGTTAACTCCAGTGTACAGAAGAGTGAGTCGTTTCTTATTTATTCAAGCACTTAGCATAAAGCGCCGCTAGAATCCTTCACCCAGCAGAAACGTAAACAAGGGCAGGTAGGTGAAACAGAATAAGGAAATTAATTTTTAGGCACCAAGATCCCACTGTCCGAAAGTTGATTCCCCGTTTCCAAAAGCGTCTGTTTCACTCATAAGAAACTTTTCATGGTAAATTGAAGTCTTCCTGCATGGGGAAATGGCGGTATTTAAAATATCCCGTGCTTTTTATCTTTTTTTTGCGAGCTTCACCCAAATGCAGCGAAGGGCACTTACAAAATGTGTGAGCGCTGGCAAACTGGAGCAATCGCGAATCGCGGTGGTTAAAAGAGTCCGATCCCTGTCTCTCAGAAAAGGGATACTGCACCAGCACTGCTGAGCCCACCGTTCCTGCGAATCCAGCTCCGTTTAGTGGCCAAGAGCTCACGAGTCCTATTTCATTGCACGAGAAAAGATGTCACACTGGATCTATCAGCGGCTCTGATGAGCACCCGAGCAGCAGAGGTTGTGCTTAAATACTGTTTACGGTTTCTGGCAGTGATGTAAATACAACTGCGATCGCTTGTACTGATCAGTGCCCTGGAATGTGCCTGAGTTGATTAGTGTCCAATCCATTTATAATTGGCTGCAGCTAAATACAATAATCTGAATTTTTCGATACCTCTGTTCAGTAATAGCATAAAACCCTAAGCTCGCTGTGCGGTACCTGAAAGATGTAGTTCGATGTTATTTCATAATGTAATTGCCCCCTTCAACTAAAATCCTGCTCATCCGGCCACTTAAGCACAAAAACGACTGCAATTTTTTGCTTTGTTTTTTTAACGCTGTGTGGTTGAGAATTCTTGATCCTCGTGAAGCATCGAAATTCCTGCTTCTCTTCTATGGTGTATGGTTGGAGCACATCAGCATCTGAAACCAGCCTTTTGTCAAGGATAAAGCGCCTGCTAAAACACTTATGGCCATCATAAAAGCCATTCTTGTACTCGTTACGACTCTTCCCATGAGCCTCAAGCAGCTTTGAGAGATGTAAAAAAGATGCAAGGGGAGAACCACTAACGGCAATGGCGGCACTCAAATGAGCGGCTCTAAACTTTGCACCTTGCTCGTGGCCAAACCATTTCGTCGCGGAATGCGGCAGTCGGCTGCAGCACTAAGGTTATCCTAGCGCACGCTAGGATAGCCTAGTCAGGGGCTGGAGAAGCCATCCTTCCACTCAAAGTGGAGTGTAAGGCGCTTCCCTTTTGCACCAAAGATGCATTCACAGGGAAGAACGCCCGACGCTTTCTATTCGGCGTCAGCAGCCTAAATGTAGTCAGCAGCCTACTAATATAGTAGGCCGAAAATTGGCCTTAAAAGCGACACCCCAGCCTGTTATGTGAAAATGCTAAAAATGTGTAGGTATTTAGATACCAGTTGTGGACGAAACCCAAAGAGTGTGGCACCATGGTTGTTATCCTGCAGCGGTGCTGCATATTGCTTTTTATGGCAATTAAATGCACCCCTGGCATTGTATAAGTTCAAGTTTGAACTCTGCCAAGAGGTCGCTGAGCAAATTGGAAGTCGAGTAATTTTTTTGTAGTGCGTTGTAATTTAGAGCACTGTTCCGCGTTACAATTTTCTGAACGCTTCACGAATATACTTTTTTTTACCACATAAAAGTTGCAATGGCACTAAGAAGATTATTCTGGTCCCAGGGACGAAGAGTTAAGATGGCAGAATGCGTTTCCAGAGGGCCTGCAAGAAGTCCAACAACACTTCTTGTGTAGGAAGCCTTGTGTGGGAAGTCCATCATCTTCACAAACAGGAGCAATGAAAAACAAATTTCGATGTCGGAGAGTCGACTGACGTCAGGGCGATGACAAGTGAGCTAGATTTTAGGGCACTAACGAAGAACAAGATATTAGCACTACTTTTGGGCACGCATGAAGCCTGCACCAGGCGGTGCGCGCACTTGGATGGTGCGCTATGGCAACGAATATTTTAGCGGCGCCATTCTCACGAATAATTTCCTGGAAGAGTCAGGCAGTGTTCCTTTCTACAAACCGGATCGCAATCATGATAGCTCATACCTCTCCCTCCGGCTCAAGCAAGAGGTTGACGGGCTGTTTTCGTACACTAGATAGTATTTTAGAAGACCGTAGAAGAATATATGCCTGACACGCCATTCAAACGGGCCTTTGCGTTTTACCTTATATTTATGCTCTACATTTTTACTGGTACCTTGTCACAATCGTAGAAATATAATTTACTGAAGAAAAAATAATGTTTAGCCACATAAACACAACTCCTCGTATTTAGAAACGATTATCGAACCATTTGGAGGCAATGCGAGATTATGTTCAATTCCGTACTACTTATGAATAGACACATAAATCAAAGCGTAATCATATGAAACAAATAAATAATAATAAGATAAGAAAGCAAAGAATCATAAGACCATAACCAAACGATCACAGGAAACCAAAGAAATCAAGGCGCATTTTCTGAGACAAAGTTGGTTAAAACGCGCAAATTTTTCCCGTGCAACCCTGGTCATAGTCGAAGTCCGAAATCCAAGCTCTTTCGGCCGTGTCGGAATTGCGAGATTGGGTATTTATTTATTTATTTATTTATTTATTTATTTATTTATTTATTTATTTATTTATTTATTTATTTATTTATTCGAGATGCATACAAGCATCACATTACATATATTTCAAGGCATTCTGGCAATTAGCAATGACGCACACCAATTGCATACAAGGTAAATATGAACACCATCGATCAAGATACACAACCTAGCACACTTTTTTCAGCAAGTTCCAAACATTTTTTAATGGTTGATTGTTGAGTGATAACAGGGCCTAATGCATTCCATTCCCGAATGATGCGTGGAAAAAAGAATAGCTAAAAGTGTTGTTATTAAATGAATTCTCTTCAAATTCCCAAGAATGGCGTTGCCTTGTTGGTCTAACGTCGCGGCTTCGTAACGCAAGAGACGTAGCTTCGATTCCGCCCGCGGGAAGCGTTTTATCATCATCATTATCATCATCATCATCACGTGCCCTGCCGTTGTGTGGATTTGGCTTTCCTGCAGTGCGTTTCTTTACACCAAAGTCATAAATGAGACCAAGAAAACTTCGCTTTAAACGCCGTAGCGTATCACCCACCCGTACACATCCACTTTGACGGTAAAACAGAAGTGCAAAGAGCCTGCTTTCTCTTTGAATATTCATTTTGCATAAATTAAGCTATCCTTACTTGGACGCCTTCTAGCGCAGTTTCCCGTTTCAAGCCAGTATAAGCTTGTGACTCCATCTTTCAGACTTTAGGCTTTGTGGCGCCCGCTTCTTTTCGCAATACGCCAAAGGAAAACTGCTAGTGGAAGTCATACGCTCCTCTTAATTTACCTCGTTTATATTTATAAGAAAAAAGCACATCCCTGAAAACATGGCAGTACTGTCACGCAGTCATATTAAACACTACACATTGATTAAAAACATGAGAAAGGAATATGCAAGTTAAACCCCGAATGCCAAAATAAAACACCCACAAAGACTATTTTGAGAAAAGATGCATTCCTCAAATTTTTGTTATGTTATTTTTGTTATGAGCCAACTAGGACAGCTCAGATTTCGTGGCGAAAAAGGAAACTGGAAGGAATACCCCGCTAAGGGGCTTAAAATCCCATTCAGTGTGGCTGATGGACGAGCGGCTCGAATGCGTCTTTCAGCCGGAAAGTGACCCAGAGCCCGCTCTTTGGCAAAAAAAAAGTGACTCTGAAAGCCGCTAGAGCAGCCATGCAGCCGAAAAAATCCTGCGATCAGTACTTCACGCTGAATGAAATATAAGGAAGGCCTTTGCAATTTTGGTTGGATTCTGTGTGCGTGGCGGAATAAAACGACCCAGAATTTAAGACTGATGAACTTGCACAGTGTATCGAGCTTGCAATTCCTTTCACTATCATGCTGTGGTTTATACAGCTCCAGAAGGACAGCTTCTTTTCACCGTATCCTAACATGCTTTTTTATCCCTTATACATGGGAGGAATTCTATTTATATGGCACGCAGGAGAAAGAGCGCTTTGAAATATCACAATAAGATTATATATACGAAATAAAAGACCATAAATAGGATTGTACTACTGTTATGCGGAAAAGAAGAACCCATGGTCCGAGTTTGGGGAATGGGTCAGAAGAAACCAGTAGGACTAAAGACCGACTGGTATGCACATCGTTATGTTCCCGCAGCCACGTTCACCTGCACCATAAGCGGTTTAATAAAATCCGGAAGGGCTGTTATCCCTAAGTTAGTGCGTTTTCTATGCTGGCCCCAAGCGAGGATTTTACAATGGTACGTCCATTAGGGAATCAGTTTTCTCAAATATGCTACAAGTAGTCGATTTCGGCGAAGGGACGCTGTCATTTACTTTATACTGGAATATCATTCAGACGTTGCCGTTCATAATGCAACATTCGCCTTTCAATTTGTTATATAATTGCTATGTGAAAGAATACGCGCACAGAACCTTTATGTATCTCCCTGAAAACAGCGTGATTGATTGTGGAGTTCCACGCACCGAAGCTGCGCGTGGGCTATGAGGCGCACGGTATTGGAGGGCTCCAGATTAATTTTTGACCACCTGGGGATTTTTACGTTCGCCAAAATCCCGTCACACGGGGGTTTTCTCCCCCGAAACTAGCTTAATAAACTAGTAAACGCAGACTCGGTCAAGAGATTTTGGTATTAGTCCCTATCCCTTCGCAAGAAAGGCTGCAGTATGATTAGTAGAGGCGTGCAATTGAGGTGCAACAAAATTAGCAATGCACAATACTTACGCAAGAAATTTGTCCATCAAAAATCCTTATTGATCAATTTATTTTAAGGAGTGTCTCAGAATTAAAAGTATAAAAAGTTCAGTGGTATGTAGAAAGCGAAGACAAGAAAACAACACAACACGAACGAGCTGCCGATACGTGTGCTTACATATTAATGCTGGAGCTTATGAATCATTAAGTACACCCCCAGTAGTAGACTAACGAGTTCTTCGTGCTTGCATAATCCAGTAGCAGTGCTCGTTCTCGTGGCATTGTTTAGGCTCACCCGCTGACTACTCGCTTTAATCTCGTTTAGGAGAAACCATCAGAGCACATGTCATATTTTCGTTCAGGGGGGAACATTGCGAAGTCTTGAACAACGCATTCAAGGCTCTCGTAATGGCTCTGGTATTTTACGTGCTCTGTCTAAGCGGTTTCGCGAGAGCTTGGCATTAACAAGCTACCCTGGTTTTTCTATGTCCCTTCAGTATAACCGGGCTGTGCGTTCTGCACTAGTGCATTAGGGGCGTGACAAGGCATACGCATTCCTGAGCGTTGTTTGTGGGTGCATGCACCGGAGATCATGCTCACGATGGCGTGCATGGGTCCTAATCTTTATTTCTCGAACAAATGTCCCGTTAAGGCCGCCATGGCTTCGAATGATTCATTGAGCCAAACTAGCTCGGTCTGAATGAATGAATGAATGAATGAATGAATAAATAATTAAACAAGTAAATAAATAAATAAATAAACTCTGGCAAAGAAAACGTGTGGAAGCCGAATAGTAAGACAGTTATGTTGCTTCGTTTGGCACTGTGACTATGGCTACAGTTTTCTCGGTTCCTTCGGTGCTTCGGTTTTTAGGAGCGATTCCTCTTTATTGCCACACATTACAGAAATTGTTCGATTACAAGGGCTCGACCAAATTTCACCAAATAATTCACAGTTAGCACAAAGGTGGCTGAGTAAGGTGATAAACGGTGTACTTACTGTATATGAAAAAGCATTTATCACAACCTAGATACATTAAATGCTATGTATCTGCCCTCAGAAGGAGACTATTCTTCTTACATTCTTTTTCCCGCCATTTTATTGAAACTGTTACTCCAGCTCTGGTCTCGAAGCCAACTGCCCCCTGTGAAAAAATTCTACAGAAATTCAGCGAGTTATCTACTAATGCGTATCATCCTTATGCCCCTTGCCTTGAGTGTGACTGTTTTCCAGTCAAATTTCTTGGTTATTATAAATCCTGTCCGACCAATTATCTCCGCCTACGCTATTATAGCGATTAGAAGTGGACTTTGGCGAAATATGCATTGTTGTGGAAATGCAGGACGTTACACAGTTCGCCATTTTCCGTAATTATTTTAGATTTTTCTTATTTTTTGAGTTTTTCAAAATTTTGTTGGGCCAATTATTTCAATTCAAGCTATTAAGACGACTACAGGTAGAACATTCGCGAAATCTGCATTACTGTGGAAATGCCATGCGTTATACGTTTTGCAGCTCTCCGTAATTGTTTAATGTTTTTCTTATTTTTTTAGGCCTTCAAAATTTCATCCGATCAATTATCTCCATTTGCGTTATAATAACGATTACATTCGGAACTATCGCCAAATCTGCATCATCGTGGAAATGCAGGGCGTTACTCGGTTCGCCATTTTCAGCGATTATTTTATATTCTTCTTATTTTTTTTGTTCGAACAACTATTTCCATTTACGCTATTATAATGATTGCAGGTGGAAGTTACGCAAAATCTGCAGTATTGTAGAAATGCCATGTGTGATGTTTTGCCATTTACCGTATTTTTTGAATATCTTTATTATTTTTACTCTTTAAAATTTCGCCACACCAATTATCTCCATTTACGTTATTATAACAATTTGATTTGCAACTTCCGCGAAATCTGCATTATTGTGGACATGCAGGCCGTTACACGGTGGCCATATCCGTGATTATTTCATATTTTTGCCATTTTTATTGTTTTTTGAAATTTTGTTCGAACAATTATCTCTATTTACTCTATTATAATGATTACAGGTGGAACTTTCATGATGTCTGCATTATTGTGAAAATGCAGGGAATTACACATTTCTGCATTTCCCGTAGCTGTTTATATTTTTCTTACTTTTTAGTTTTACAAAATTTCGTGCGACCTGTTATTCTTATTTACGCCACTATAGCGATTACAGGTGGAACTTCGGCGATATCTGCAATTTTGTGGAAATGCAGGGCGTTACACCGTCCTTGTTGTGGGGGCACTCGGCAAAGAATGCTACGTATTAAAAGCAGATGTTCAACGGAATTATAGCAATATAGCATACAACCATGACGTTTCTCGTATATTCCTCAAGATTCTCGTTACTGACTTTTCCTCAATGCCGAGGACAAATCCTTACTTTCAGAAACTTTCATGGTGCCGGCAATAATAGCTTTTCGTGAGCGCAAAACTGCTCCCTTGGGTGACCACCCTTGGAGTGGTTACTTCGAAACTCACAGTTATGCTTGATGGAACCCTACGACTCTACTTCCCAACAAATCATGTGCAGTAGTGGTAATAGTGGCTCCTAAGCTATGCACTTTCTGTGCACCGCAGTCCTGCGAAATAGCATCATATTCGTGGAACAAGCTGTCGCTCGTTTACGGGGAGAAGACGACGAAACACGAGTTTGGTCCGTTCAAAGCACTGCTGTGTCTGAATACAATGACGCCAATTTTAATGCAAACTTTATATAATTTGGCTAGATGATAAAATAATACGAAGCAGTGGAGATTCACCTGCCCCTTTCTTCCCAGGCCTTTATGACGACAGACAGACCAGTTGGGAGATTGGTCACCGCCGAATAAAGCCGCCGCCAATTTCTATAAATCTGTGACTGTAGTGGAGCCTTTAGTTCGGTGTCATGGCACCACAACTTGAATGCTTACGTGCAAGTAACGCCATGGTAACTCGGTCTTTATTATTCTCAAATTTTTTCCTTGGTACGGTGTACAGCGCGCGATCTGAACCTTTTTTTTTTTGTTACTGTGTGTGCTTTTTATCGAAATCAACGTCCATCAGAGTGCGAAAGGTGTTGAGTGAGTTAAGGATGGCTACTTTAAATAAAACAACATTGAACTATGTAGACTGTTTTTTTAAATGTGACTAGGAATTACATCTCACGCTGTGTAATTACTCTTGAACGTGGAATATATCAGTCAGGTCAAGCGGCAAACCCTACGTGTATGCCCATTAACGTAATTTACTTCTACGCGCCAGTCTTAAACCTGCGGTGGAAATTCTAAAATGGTTCGAAGACCTTGGCAAAACAAATCAGCCAGTCTTAGCCAGTCAGTATGCCCCATATTCACTCTTAGGCACGCATCATTCAGAGTTATCTGAAAATCCACTCCAGTGATCATTGACGCGCTGACTGAGAGTGAAGTAACGCTTACTTTTAAGAAGTGTAGACTATACGATCAGGTGACGATGACGCAGGGCTGTCGAAGTCGCGGAGGCCTCGAAAGCATTACGAATATGGTAGCCCGCACAAAATAATGGCTGCTCATCTGCTGTGTACAGAATACCGTGTTTCATTCGCACCCTATGGAAAGGCTCGAGATACCAAGATGGCTACTCGATATTTCAGCCCTGTCTTTCTTTCCTCGCTTCCTTGCATGCACCGACGTCGTGCGGATGCCGAGCGTCATCTCCCTACGCGGATCAGAATGATTGAGCGAGCATCTAAACCCCACCACCAGAATTGCGCAGTCCTGTTGCGACGGCTGCGGGCATCTTTGCGCTCTCGCTGGGTCACGCACGCCTGAGCTAACAGAACCCATTGGGAAATGCTGCACCTGGAAGCACCGTGGCAGGCAGTGCAGAACGCGCGTCGTACCTCTGGGTCATTGAATAACCGACACTCCTTAGCGTTCAGTGTCGACGTTCGCTCGTGGCAGAGAAAGGGGAGGGAGGGAGCCTTTTATAGTGAACCGAGGAGGACAGCCCTGCTAGTAACGGGAGCTGCTACGCCCCATAGGAATGAGAATGTGGAATATTGATGAGGCAACAGTGGTACGGCAAACAAAAATGAAATATAAAAAATTAGCTTAAAAAGTAACGGGCGAACCAAACGGGACGGAGTATCCTAAAACACGTATGACCCTGACGGGCGCTGAATGCCAGCTGTTTATTTTTTTGATCGTCCAAGCAAATTTATGTCAAAAGCAACTCCGCAAATTT
This sequence comes from Haemaphysalis longicornis, assembly GCF_048455015.1. Classification (NCBI taxonomy): domain Eukaryota; kingdom Metazoa; phylum Arthropoda; class Arachnida; order Ixodida; family Ixodidae; genus Haemaphysalis; species Haemaphysalis longicornis. The sequence goes on from NW_027526422.1 coordinate 21,411,881, forward strand.
TTAAGATATGAATATAGAGACGGCAAAAATAACAATTTTACACAGTGTGAGAATTAGAGGAACCCGTCGAAAACCTCGCTCTCTATTAGGCAGTGACAACGCTGGTGTGCTTATGCGTTTTTCATTCGCTTTGTTTATGTAATAGGCTTGAAAATTTCCTGGGGTGAGCCTGAGATAAGACCGAGACAAAGAGTGATTATAGAAGCTGACTGCAACACGGATTTAGAAGCCTATTACGTAGAAAAAAGTGAATGTAAAATGCGCAAGCACACCATTCTTGTCACTATTTGTTAGAGAAATCAAATTCTTAGACGAGTTCCTTTAATCCTTGAACTGTGTAGAATCGCTATTTTTGTCATTTGTATCTTCATATCTTGAAAATTTGCGGTGTTGTTTTTGAGACACATTTGCTTGTACGCTCGAAAAATAAATAAACAGTTGTATTTCAGCCCGCGTCTGTGTCCTGCGTGTTTTCTAATCCTCCGTCCCGTTTTTAACAAGCTGTTACGGTTTTTCAAGACTATCAACACCAAATATTTCGCACCATAGTCCTGATAAATCAAAAATGAGGCCGAAACAAATCCTAAAAACGAAAATTTGAAGCAAAAACTCGAAAGAAAGTTGAGTAAAGGAGTAAGGAACAAAGTGGAGCTGAAGTGGAAAATTTCAAACCACTGTAAAAGGGAATATATGCATAAAGACGCGAACGGCTAGAGACATAGTTGCACGTGCAGTTTAAGTACTCTATTTTTTTCCTCATCCGGAGTCTCGTAGGAAACGAAGAAAAATTTTCGTCGCGATAGATGAGTCGTCACTGTTCGCCCAGGATCAAAGGAAGCACCGCCTTTCCTTAGATAACTCCCGAGAATAAAAAGCCTGATCGTGCGAATATGCCGCGAAATGGCAAGATTGCCGTAGCTATTGTAATTTTAGCTATTAAGGCAACAACCGGACTCCATCAGCAATAAAACACTCTATAGGTTGACTAAAGCGATTTGGCAGGTCGGAGATATAACGCTTTCCTGCAAGCGGTGGAATTGCAACCTACCTTGTTACGTACGAATATACCTTGTATAGTAATGAGGCCCCGCAAGAAAGCACTCAAGCACCCAAGTGATGGACCACCTTGCCTTGGTAGAATTTAAGGGTCCCTTTCTTGTTTGCTTTGCACAACTGTATACCTATGTATGCGTTTGTGTACGTCGGCCCTTATTCTACGCCCGCGCTATAGCTCTCTTTCTTCAGAACGCCACGATTTCCCAAACAGCCCATTTTCTCCTTGTGCGCTACAGCGTTTACGTTGTTTTACAACTGTTTTCGTTCATTTAATGGCTCGCTGTGAGGCAGTGTTGTCATCTCTGGCCTTTGTAGCCTTCAATAATAGAAAACAACTGCTACAAACGCATTTTATCTCCTACCCCCTTCGGCTCCATGGGAACAATGAAACGTCCCTTGGTGACCTTTCAGAGGAAAACAACGCCCCTGGAATTCTTTCTGGGTCATTGTACAAGGGTAGACACCGTACTGACACCCAATGTATACCAGTAAACAACCGCTATTCTTTGTTGTAAGAAATAGCAACCGTATTTTGGATCTCACAAAGGCCACAAATGGAAAGAAACACGATCCAGACATGAAGTACATTACCCGTAGAGCGTCCAGAGCATCGAAGGAAGCATGCCCTTAAAATAGGTTCTACCGCATGGCAGATTTTTTTTCTTTTTACAGCAACTGTGCCGTAGCCTCGCAATGCTGTTAGGCCGTGCCAGTATGGTAACCACGGACGACGCGAATTCGCGACAACAACTAGCCAGATCCTTCGTTCGTTTACACTGTCGGGTTATATCTAATGTCGTACTGCTGGGTCACTTCGTAGAGACGCCGCGCCCCGTTCACACAACGCATTCAAAGCAGTTCTGACCTTTGTACGAAGCATTCTCCTGGCCGCGAGACTGCAGTTCGTCTTGAAAAACGGGTATACGCGAACTCTATACTTAAGTACATTTATGTTTTGTATATAGCCATACTTTCATTCCCCGCTTCCCATGTTGGCCCCTATCATCCTCAATGCACGGCATTTTATCCCCATCCCTTTCTCTCACACAAAGCAGCTGGCCAGAACTGACATCGTTCGGCATTCCTACACGCGTGTTTTTCCTTTCAATAAAATCTCTTTCTCTCTCTCGCTTAGGATAATCTTAAACGCTTGCTCGCGTTTCCGCGCCATTTCAAAGACTAACTTTCAGCCATGGCCACGGAGCAAGAATAAGATAGGAGACGAAACGAGGCTACCGAGCGCGGCCAGTCACAAGCACTCGTCATAGGTTAAGCTAGCGGCATCTGCCGCTGGTAAAGAAACTGCGCAGCCATCGCGACAGGAATTTCTCTGCGCAGCCACGGAATGAATGCCAGCCGATATCATTTCGTCTATTAAGTGCCGCTACCCTCTTCTTCGCAGTCGCAGCTACGAAGCTTTGCAGTCCGCCTTGGTTTTCATAGGTCGCTCGGCCACGCTTTCCGCAATGGGCCGTTTCTCCTCCTAAATATTCTTGCTACGTGGCCATGGATGACTTAAGCGGCAGCTGGATGACTTTTACCGCCTCCTCAAGCACCCACAACCTAATTTCACGGACCTTAACAGCAACTCTAAATGATAAAGCTTTCTCGCCATGTTACCCCTAGCACTTAAAGCCTTTTTAGTGTACAAGAACTAGAAGACTCATCCACAAGAAAACTTAGCGTGCGTCAGAAGCGTCAAAAGCCTCTGAAGCATGCGGGCGGTCTCTAATCCAAGAAAACTCTTCGTCATCACACCAAGAAAACGCTTTGTTTTGTTACCCTGTCATCTGATTATTGCTAAAAGAAAATTTACTTGCGCCAAGGCGCGCTTTTTGACGGGTCTTCGGCACATGCGCAGCTGTGCCAGCGCGTATTCAAAGAGACATTGCAAATAGAAAAGTTAAAACGCAGATTTCAATTTTAGAAGGAAGCCACAGGTTAAAAAGTACGTGGTGTGGCCGCAGAGTGCGAACACACACTTTTTTTTTATCAAAACACACAGCCAGAAAAGCAGAAGCGGTAGAAGAACGCACGTCAGGGAGATGCGTTCCGAGCGCTTGATTTCAGCCGCTTATAACTTCGGCACAAACAAAATATGCAACATGTTTTGCAGCAGTATCGGTGGCCCTTTTGAGGAATCACATTTCCCAAACTTTTAAGAAAATCGAGGGGGGTTTTCTTTATTTTCATTTTTAAAGTTAGGCTATTTTAGAAAAGCAGACCAGACGCTCTTGTTTGCGCACGTTAATTTTTTATAGATAAGCGATATTTTATAGTTCTGTTTGCGCATGCCTGGTTGACATTACCTATCCCTTACAAGCTGGTCACAATTGCAGATACGGAGATAGGAGCATCAAAGTATGCGACAATCTAACGTCTCGCTTGATTTTACATTTTGTTTTTATTTTTTCGTTCACGGCAGAACGCAAAATTTGGCTAGACCTGTTTGTCATTCTGGTGTAGTTTTTGTTTCGAGACAAATTTTAGCCAGAATGATCAAATCTTGCCGTGCGCAAAGCCCCAAAGTTGGAAAAAACTGCAGCCGTCGAAAATTGCACGTCGTCCGCACCTCCTTTGTAAATTTTTTCCTAGCGAGGTACGCACACTATAGGAAAACGAATTGCAGTTTCAAGCTATTCTTTGGCTTACCCGCCGCGGTGGCTCAGTGGCTAAGGCGTTGCGCTGCTGAGCACGAGGTCACGGGTTCGATTCCCGGCCACGGCGGCCGCTTTTCTGATGGAGGCGAAAAGCGAAAACGCCCGTGTGTACGAGATTTCGGCGCACGTTAAAGATCCCCAGGTGGTCAAAATTAATCCGGAGCCCTCCACTACGGCGCGCCTCATCGCCTGCGTTGCGTCGGCGCGTAAAACCCCAAGATCAATCAATCAATCAATATTCTTTGGCTTGCGCATAATGTGCAAAAATATGGGACAAAACCAAAAAATTTGCGTGTGCACGCATGTTCGTCCTCTCGTGGAATCAACCAGTTACGTTCTGGTTTTTCTTTACTGCGGTGCTTCTATAGCTAATAATGTTCCAGTCAAGATGTATCAACTAATATGCGTTTTACAATTGCACATGATAATACACTAAAAAAAACGTTAATTCGGATCTCAAGGCAGTGAAAAAAAATGTCCGAATTATCCGAATGACGAATTATCGAATGAATAACAAAACGCACATTTTCGATTCCTTTATTCTATACACTCACTTGACAAGAAGTCCGTAATGCTTGTTTGTTTTTTGCTTTTTTTGCGGACAAGTCAGCGGAAAGAAATAGTTTGCGGGCATGCGACAATCCCTCTAGCGCAAGCGTATTACCTGGAACTTCGTAGCAAAACTCTTCTAGAACGACGAGAGCGTCCGCGGCTTCTGTTGCAGTACGACGCACCGGGCGTAGCACATCGTGTGCTTCTCCTTCGTCAGCGCTGAGGATCTCGTGATGGGTGAACTGGTCGGCGACGACAACGCCGTTACCAATTGTAACGGCAAACTGCACTTCGGAGGGAAGCAGGCCAACGAATACCATATCGTCCTCCTCCTCTTCTGCCGCGATAGGCTCAGGGCTGCGTTCCGGACTTTCAGAAACCTAGGGCTGCACAAATCCGCTGCGGTGAAAACTGATTGCCACAACTTTGAATCACGTGAAGGTAAATTGCGTGAACGTAAATCGCGTGAAGGGGGTGGAGACGATAACGGTGCGTGCTCCGAAAAATAGTTTCGATTGCGCCTTCCTTGACTTGCCTCCGGTCCGAACTAACCGGTACGCGTGCCATTTTGCATAGAATTAGCGAATGTTTGTTGCCACAGGGCTATGTACATTTTTGCAGGCAGGGTGTGAGAATGACGATTTATCCGGAAATCCGAATGAACGGCAGCCGAATTAACGAGCTTTTACTTACACTTATCTACAGCGTGGCCATTGGAGTGTTTCTGAGTAGGAAGAGAACAGATTAAAGTTTCAATGGCCGAGTTTTGCTTTAGGCCATCTTTTCCCCTCAAGATACGTGCATCTCTTTTTATCTCAACAAAACAAGACCCAATTTTGTTCTAGCCGTTAACCTCTCGAGAATATATTGTAAATAAAAGTCCGGACAATAAAAATACATGACACGAAAAGACCATAAAAAGGGCGAAAGAAAACTTTAAACGACGTCGCAACCAGTAGACTGCGACGGGAAAACTTCTCGAGTTCAAGTCGTTTGGCTCCACTTTTCACACTTCTGCTCCGGTCGAAGCCTTCCTGTTCGGCCGCAATATAAACAAACAGCCATAGGAAAGTGCCGAAATATATCAAGGATACCTTCACGGACAGGTAAATTGAATAAAAATAAAACCAGGGTAATCGTCACGCTCAGTCTAGCATGAACAAAAAATTGAGAACAGACTCTAGCTAGAAACTTAAGTATCCTCTTTACAGACAAAGCTTGACTGAACACGGACAAGTTTTTTGAAGATTTTTGAAGTATTTTTTACCTTTTGCTGTCTATCCCAAAGTTTTTCTTGACAGCGTGTCATAGAAAGCTGTGGTGCGGAAAATTGACTTGTCTTCCCAATTTGGAAGACGTTTCGCTAGCAGTATTACAAACAGAAAGAAAGAAATGCAGACAACAAGTTGAACAAAATGTTGTCCAATAAAAAAATGAGGAACAAGTTTCCGTCAGCTCAAGAATAATTTCCCCAATTTCCAATATCTAAAAGTTCAAAGCCGGCTGTTCTGCCAGTAGAACTTTCCAAAAAATACCTGAACTGTCAAGAAAACCTGTCACGGTCACCCGAAACAGCGATGTTTTTGGAAATGTCAAGGTGTGCAAGCAGGAAACTACAATTCCCAAGAAAATGCAATTCTTAAAAATGTTTTGCTTATGGCATAATTGTGTGTACGTGAATAAGAAAACATCATTTGTTTAAATATTACATATAAATATATACTGATAAATTGAGGGAAATATACAATCGTTCATTCTCGTGACAATCATGCGACGCTTGCGTGGTGAAAGACGCCAAGGAAATGTGGGGAAAACATTTTACCCATGTTGTGTTACAAATCATCTTCCCAGCCGTGCGCCCGTCACGAGTACGAGGAGTGCACAGAGCCCTAAAAGAACTGCCCGAAGCAAACCGCCACTGCCAAGTCTCCCACCTCAAGCTAACACTCGCCGGCCGAGACACCCTCAAACGCCTCTAGTTCTACCTACTAGCCACAACGCGACCCTCTACACACCCACCAACCCATTGCAAGAAACGTGCACCCCTATTTGAACAAATTACGCCGCTAAGCAAGTGTCGACGCATTTACCAAGTACGCAGCCACACCATACGCGGACGCCGTCCACTACCTTCACAGGCCTCCTATGGGGAACTCGCCGCCGCCGCGACATGCACCACCTCGACAGACGACGTCGAAGTAATTGCCCTAACAGTCACTGCAAATAATAAATGCATCACAATCATCAAACATTCGCAAGTCACCGTCGCAACTACCTGCCCGGTCCTTTATCAACGCTCAGGCCCGAGATCAACAAAAAGACCCAAACCCTTTCCGACATCCATATATTTAGGGTCTCTGTACAAGATTTTCTCGGTGGAAACACTGCTAGGAAAGCGAAAAACAGGTACTGTGGTAATGTATTTTATTGGGACAATATACAATCCAATTTGACGTGGAAGGAAATAAATTTCGTACTTGCCCGTTCAAAAAGCTGTGAGCAATCTGCTGCTATTACTCATGAAGGTCAAATTCTGTCAAGGTCACATTTAGAAATCTCTTCAACAATCTTTTTATTTAGGAACGTTCAGATACTGGGCGAATATATTTTCCCCAAATGTATTTTCCGCGGAACGTTCTCACTAAAATTGTTATTTTCTAATCAGCTAGCATGATAAAGGGTGAACAGTTCTGAGCCAGATTCATGTCTTGGTTTCAAGAATGCCTACAATTTTGTTACAATGATCCTTTTAAATCACTCTAACATTCCGGTGGTCACAGTTTTATATTCTCGTGAGCAATTTTTCTGAGCGACCAGCCAATTTAAATTACCCGGCTGTTCAATAACTGCAAAACCTTCGTCTAATATTACTCCCTTAAAACGTGAATGCTGTTTCTATGCGCTGACGCACGTCGTTTGAAACAAATCATTATACATGATTAATTAGAATAATAAAGGCTTCCTAACTGGAAAAATTAAAAACGGCTTACAGACATTCACCTGTACAGCAGTCTCTGCCTGCTTGTGCGCCTGCGTGTGGCGAAGGAAGCCTTATAGGGCAGGACCAACAAGGCGATGATTGTTGCTGCCGGAGCTACGTTATAAAATCTCTCTAATAATGCAGCAGCATTAGTTTACTCGGTAAGTCGAAAGTACTGCGCCACTGGCACACAGATGGCATACAAAATCACGGACGAAGGACGCACAAAATAATCGACGGATCACGGAATAAAAAAATTTCACCATCTTCCCGTAGGGGAACACTGAGCAGTACGCGAAGCAGCCATGGGGTGAACTCAAGTTCCCATTAGTTCTCAGTTCGATCGCGGTGATGCGGGAGGAGAATGAAGGGAGCGGAGCGCGCGCGCGCGTCATTTATACCGCGGAGCTACAGTGGCGCCCCCAGCGGAGTATGCAGCGGCTACCGTCGCGTCTCTAACCCTAAGCTGCTTCGCATTATCGCGCGCAGAGCCGCAGGTGTTGCCATTCGTGGCGCAACCCCGGAGAGGACAGGAGCTTCAGAGAGGAGAGGAGGAATGCCGGAGAGGAGAGGTGTGTCGGAGAGGAGAGGAGGAATGCCTCGCATACTACTCAGGGTTCCCCTACGGTAAGATGACGATGGTGGTTGAACGCGAAGCTATCACGTGATGGATTCTTTGGTTGGCCAATCCCTAGGGGCATCCTGCAACGATCATCATCATCGGTGCCTGGCCAGGCATGCGTAGCGGGGGTGTGGTACTCAGGGTTTCCCTACGGGAATATGACGACGGTGGTTGTACGCGAAGCTATCTTTTCAGCCATGGCCACGGATTCTTTGGTTGGCCAATCCCTAGGGGCATCCTGCCCCAATCATCATCAGCGGTGCCTGGCCAGGCATGCGCAGTGGGGGTGCGGTACTCAGGGTTCCCCTACGGGAAGATGACGACGGTGGTTGTACGCGAAGCTATCTCGTGATAGATTCTTTGGTTGGCCAATCTTTAGGGCCATCCTGCCATACTCATTATCAGCGGTGCCTGGCCAGGCATGCGCAGTGGGGGTGTGGACGGCGGACAACGACAACAAGGGAGGGAGGGACCCAGCCCCGAGCATGAGATGCTTCGCATCTAAAACAGTGAAAGAGAGAAGAATAAATAGGTAAGACCACTCCAAACTACTAAACCTAGTGGCATCGTTAGGTCATCTCAACATTGTTCTTTGCCAGCGAGGCAAGGCGTAATTACGACAACAGATAAGTACTGTGGTGCCGGAGTGATACCCGAGCGCGGTTTCTAATAAGACACCTAGTACCCACAAACCAGACATTTACTGGTGGTCCTGTTCCAAAGGTCCGATCCTCATGGGACTGCGCACTACCTGAGTCCGATGCTGTCCACGATTTCCTATCCCAGCTCGTACCGCACGTATCATCCTTGTAACCGGTACGCGGTGGTGTCTATAGCCATCACGTGGGGTTGATCACAGCCACTGTTGTCCAGTTACCACCGTGCATAACCGAGAGCACCAGCCTGTTTTTAATTGTAAATAGAAGTTTAAAAGGGTTTTGCAATACGGAATACAAAAACAACGCGTTAACAGCGATGTCAAGCAGGGGAAAAACAAAAGCCAACACACAAAAAAACATGTTGTCCCGAAGTCATCTGATCTCAACAAACGCAAAATATCAAATCACGACGAGTGATGTCAACAAATGGTGCAATACCAGTCAGAACACATGGTGGTTGAATTGGATGGAACAAAATTCGTTTCAAAATGACGGGAGTGGGACAAGGAACAGCGAAGAATAAACCGGCGCCTTGGTGCCCAGGAGCACACCGCCTCAGCAGCCGAGCCACCGCGGCGGGTATTTTATGCTTCTATACATCGCGCTTCCTCTTTATTGGCGTTAAAGGGCAATGATAAGTCTAAAGAAGCTATAATCAACAGACGAAAGTCGTTGCTTGAAAGAAAGTCACAAATTTAAGGGAACAGAAAAGTAAGATAGGTTCTATCAGCCTAATCCTAAGAAAGCCACACTCCTGAGTGGCAAATTTTGACGCGAATGTTTTTGTTACAACTATCCAGACATCGTGATCCACAATCGCAACACGCTTTTGTTCCAATAAACCTTTTTTTATCATATTGGTTTATTTATTTATTTATTTATTTATTTATTTATTTATTTATTTATTTATTTATTTATTTATTTATTTATTTATTTATTTATTTACAGTACCCTCAGGGCCATAAGGCATTGGAGGGGGGAGATGGGTAAATACAAAAAAAATGACAAAAGCAGTAAAAAGAAGTAAAAAGGTTATACAAATGGCTTCTAAATATACAATTCTAGCTAAGGCGTAAATCGTGACAAAACAAAATACAAATGAACAAATCATTATACAATGTTAGCTAAGGCTATTTTGAATTATTCATGATCAATAATGGCAGCGGTTGATGCAGGAAGATGGTTCCATTCGACTGAAGTCCTGGGTATGAAAGACTGAAAAAATGCGTTTGTCCTTGACGACGGTATTCCGATTTTATTGGTGTTTATTTATTATTTATGTTATATTTATGTTATTTATTTTATTTATGTCTTAGGGTCAAGTGAAAGGCTATGACGGTTCTAGCTAAGAAAGTGGCAGGTGGTGCACCACCCGTACAACCATGACAAGGAAATAAAAGCGTCTGAGGGAATGAAACTTGACATAGCGTCAGATAATACCGAAAAAAAAAGAAACGAAGAAGAGTGGACAGTACTGCGTGCCATTACCTGGTGTATGTGCCCCATAGACAATGACGCATGCCTACTTAGGGAAAGCTGCCAAGATTAATTTGTTTTAGACATGGAAACCAATTATCGAACACAGAAATAGGGGAGTAGAAGATTGTATTTAGTCTCCACGTCAGGAGGCAGAAGAGAAATAAAAAACAGGAGAGAACTACCGGCAATCAAGAGCGAGAGTGAGACTCACGTCCACTTCTTTTTTCTCTTCCGGAGAGGGACATTTATGGCACTTCTTGGCTGAGAAGGAAATTGAATGCCCTCATCTTGCTTCCGGCAGAAAGTTGGCCTAACCCATACGGGTCAGGGAGCGAAGCTTTTCCGCTTTAGCGTTGGCAATGCTGCCTCGGAAAAGACACCGGCTGGCTTTTTTCTTGTTTGGTAAAACCTCTGTTTTTGTGTGTGCGTGCATGCTTCTTAAAGCTAAAGCGATAAGCTTATCTGTGCTTCATTGATTTCGGTCCCCCAGGGCACCAGACAGCAAGCAGCCCCAAGATCAAACGCGAATGTGTTTCTGGCCTTTGGCACGCCTGGGTCAAGTCTAGTTGGGAATAGTATCTGAAAAAAAAAAGACGTAAGATAGCGAAGTAGTAAATCGCTCCACCCGGTCTCTGTGTATGTAAAACGCTGGTCTCGGGAATTTTACTGAGAGGTTTTAATTTCGGTGCCAAAGAATCAGTACATTTTCCTTGATTGGAGGCCTACCTTCGAGCCCCAAACAATTTATGGTTTTAGTTTTTTATGCTCCTCTTAGAGAGCTACTAAAACGTAAAATATAGACACAGAGGCCCGTTAGACAAAACAACAAAAGGAAGAAACTACACGTATCGATTAAACTAAGCACAAACCCACAAGGAACGCTGAAGCGAAGCTTGTGTGATTGAAGTGCGAAAAATGCTCCACGAAGAAATCAAATATGACTTCTGTGTGCAACACGCGACAAGCTGATAATGCCATGGGCAAAAGTTTTTATATCAACGAAAGTTTTTAGCTATTGCCGATTTCTAAGTCACTGTAGAAGAATTGTGCGGTATTTTGAACGTCGAAGGCGGGGTAAAATTTACGTTTTATTTTATGAAACAAAAAATTATAAATATCGATCAGGAGCATCAACAGTGTTCTGAAAAATCGAAGTTGTAACACACATAATGTTGGTAAAGACACTAGTCAGGTAACGACGTCATAAACAGTTTTCGAATTCACCCCATCTTTGCAAGCTCACCACCACCTTTGTCGCAACCGCCACCCTCATGTTAGTTCTGAAAGCCGCTTCAATTCGAGAATAACTGCAAAGAGACTGGGTCTTGGCTGCAGTCTGGCCTAAATGCATCAGCCTAAGTTCGACGTATATTTCTGGAATTCCGGAATGCTTGCGAGCCCAGAACAAATTACCTTAGAACGACAATTGTGTAGTAACAAGCGGACAAATAGCGAGGTAATACACTGAGTCCGGTGAAAACAAACGGTGCATTTTCGTGTGAACTAGCTGCGTCTTATCGGGACTTGCTGTCATGCCGCTAATTCTGAAACTATTTTTTTCTCTCGGCTTTGTAAAAAGCCTAGAACACAGTAACGGTCCTAACAAGAGATTCCAATCAACTGTTACTGATTCTTGTATTAGCTGTAAGAAACCGTGCTTAATAGGCTTACTTTCAGAGCTGCGGCACGTGACCTGCGGAATGCCCATGCAAATTTTACACTTTGCATTCGGGAGCTTGGAGCTTAGGAGAGAAGGTTTTCTGCTCTTGTGATTAGGTCTCATGATAGCCAGAGGAGCTAATGAACTCCGCCAATTGAAGCAGATATTCGGTAATCTTTCAAAAAGCAGGGTTGCGTACAATGAGACCGCTCATGAAGAAGGCCTGAACAAAAAAAGTTCAAAATACTTGAAATGTCAGTGTGATATGCAGCTAGGCGATAAAGCAAGAAGTTAATGAATGAACACAACAAACTATTTCTACTTCTTGACATAATATTTTCCCCTAATTCTATGACAGGTTTCTGGAAGAAATGCTTTCTGACAATACTTGGCGTGTTGCAGACACAAAAAATTTGTGCAAAGCACGAAACATCCACCTATACGGTGGCTGACATGCTTTGCATACACAAAAGCTTTGCACGGTCCTCTCCGTTTTAGTTGGGTGGATTTCTCTGGATTTCTCTGCTTCATGACGAGGACTACATTAGGCTTCTATGAATTGTGTAGAAGCAGCAAACACGATTAGCTACCACAGTCTGTTGCACAACGCAAAAGGCTATCAGAAGGCTGGTTCAGTGCAATAAAAATGTCCACGCTTCTAATTCAATGCAGCTAACTATGCCTAAACCGTCCAATATAGAGATTTGCGCCAGGAGACGTCGTCGGCCTTGTGAAACTTGTGCATCGAAATATACTGCTTCAAAAACGATTGAAATAAATAATTTTTTACGTTCATGCGGATCGATGTAGTCAGCGTGTAGGTGGTATAGTGTGATACATTATTAGAGCTAAAGCGCTAGTACTCTAGGTACAAGCCAGAGAACGCCCCTTTCCTCGTAGCTTCAAACGGACTTGCAAGGTCACCAAAGGACATATCGGCACCTCGTGCGATTGCCGAATGAAAACGTCTGCTCGCCGGTTCATTTCAAGGAATGGTGTGCAGAAAGGTGAACAAGGGTAAACAGCAAGTTCCGCGGCCCCTTAGAAACTAATTCAATAAGGCACTGGCTGCATCTTAGTTTACTCCGCGTTCAGACCTACAGAGTTCCGACTGCGTCGAGGAGCGCCTGTGTTTTGCCTTGCTCAATTGTCTGCGGGTTCACTGCGGCGCGAAAACTGAGCTATCGCTCGACAAACTTAGTTTAACCGCGTTCAACTAGGGCAAAATCCTTAAACTAATAAGGAACTCGCCGCACCTTTCTGTCCCGTTGCGAAATTTTTTTGGTACGGGCCCACGAAATTAAATACCGGTCTCCTTGAACGTCTCATGACCTGCGGAGTTGTTTCCGCGAGGTTTTTATTTAAAACTGAGCACCACCACTGGTAGTAGATGCGCAAGTATTCACGAAAGAATGCAACCCGCTTTAAAGTTGTTTTTTTTGTAAGAAGTTGTGAACATTTTTGCAAGAACGCTGGATTTTGTAAGAACACCGACGACCCACATTCGCGATGAACTAGGGTGTATGCAAATAAAAAAAAACTGGGCTGCTATTGTTGAATAGCTCTTTCCGCGGGGAAAAATAAAAGAAGCTGCAATGTATCCAGAATTGTAGAAGAGTAGACTCAACCCTACTTTTGCGCGTTTTGACTGTCTAGAACAAAAACTAATATAAAACAAAACCTTATTATGCGCCAACAATGAGACGTTGGGCAAGAGGATCTTCAGCATATCTTGGTAACCTAGTTGACTTTCTAACTATTGTTATGCGCAATTTGATTCGTTTAATCTGTCTGGCCTTTGCAACAACGAACGTTTGCTCTAACAAGCACTCAAGCTCACAACGAGGGCGTAAACAGTTTCCAGGCACCAACTGGTAATCTGAAAGAAAGACGTACCTGTAAAAGAAAAGGACGCGTGCTGGTTATGCCGACTTTAGAGTCATGTGTCCTTGTTTGCGTTTTACGCCACTTTTATGACTCACTCTTGTTGATAGCCGATTAGTGTTTGCTAAAATTTGCGGCTGCACAGCACTGGCGTCATGCATTCATGGTGTATTTGTTTTTTTTTTCTGTGTGGCTGTTTGGCTCTCCCCTAGACTGGCATTGTTATAGTTCATGGTGCATTTGTTTTCGTGTATGTGTCTGTTTCGGTATCCCCTGGGGTGACATTTTTGTAGTTTATCCCTGACTTCATTCATCACAGGGGTAGAGGTTCTGGCGAAATAATAACCGAGGTGTAGTTGAAGTAACCTCTTTAAATGTAGCTAGAGGACATTTAACAAAAAAAAAAAAAAAACTCGTATACGGGAAGTTCGAAGGGCAGGAAATTCTAGGAAGTGTTACTCTCGAAAGCTTAGTCACTTGAAAATAGTCTACCCGTGTTAGGTTTACCAAGTAGAAAAATTTCATTCTTTCCAGATCCGTGACTTGGTCGCTATCCCCACGTTCTCAGCCTAGTAATTGTCGTCACGGAGCTTTCTTTTTTGCCTTGCTTCATTTTTTTGCGGTGAGATTCATTTTTCAATTTTCTGAAAGAAAATGCGCTCAGCTGATTTGCCTCTGTGGAACTTAATAACTTTTCCCTGCGTCCGAAATCTGGTTTATAATAAGGTCCGGAATGCCAGTTGACTAAAACAAACTCGATTTCCGCTGGGATGGTATACGGTGGAAACCAGCTCCACTGCATCGTCTGATGTCACAGCGCCGACGAGACTTTTTGGATGAGACCACATAGTTACGGTGACAGAGCTGACACAAGGATCATTCTCTGATTTAACGTAATAAGGTGACCTTGTGCCCAAATAGAAGCTATAAAAGAATTAATGCAAGAATGTGTGGGAAATTTATCTCTCTCTCTTACGAACTTGAGGCATGACCCGTTGCGTATCCCTTACTCCGAATCTACAAGCCCGCAATGCTGCGTTTCTCGCACACCCTTCTCACACTGCATCAACCGAGCTTTGCGTTTTTCCGTTACACTGGTTACGTTTGATTGGTTTAGAAGCGTCGTTGGCCGCCTGTCATTGCGTTTGGTGTCCACCAGTAATGGCATTTTGTTCCCGTCAAGCACATTCCACCCTCTTTTCCCACCTACACGGCTCTGCACTCGCGGCACACTCCCTTTGCGTTCGGCTACCGCGCGGTGAGAGCGCCAGGCGGCGAGATGCCGTGCTTACCGTGAAGGCCGGCAGCTGGGTGAAAGCAGTGACACCGCTGCCACCTCAGCTGGACGTCCGTTCTGTCCCCAAGCGCCCTGTCATGTTCCTCAGCAGCAAAAATTAGTCACTCGGCGCAATTTACGGCGGCCAGGGCAATTTATTGCTCACTATATCATAACTTACGTTGAAGCAGATGTCAAACGGAATAATGTGTGGCTGTGCCCTATCCATTCTGCTTCTTTAAGCTGATCCAACTGCTACCACAAGCCCGACTTTTCAACCGACAGTACTCTGTCTTCGGATACAACTTCCTCTGCCGCCGTTGGCCCATGGACGTATTGCACACTCTGCGCAAAAAAATTAGAATTCATGTAGAACATTAGGATGAGGCTCTCGGAGCCAGAAATGAATCCAGAAACTATTTTAGTTGCATACTTTGCTAACGGCTGTTTTTATGAAGCAGAAAACCTCCGTGGGCCATCAGTCAAGCGTGCCACGACCGTTTTATACGCTCCCGGTTCAGTGGTCTAGCAAATTTCTCCCAACCGTCGTTGGGCCGCAATTAGGTACAAAGAAAGGGAAATGTACGGAAGCACGAAGTAACAAGGGGAAATTCTTTTGCCAAAGAGAATCTACCGGCTTTACACTTTGAGAACGACCTTTACGGCTTGAAAAGGCTTTGCACGCTATATATAACATTCCTGCTGCACCCTAACCCGACCATAAGGTTGCTTTAGCTTCCCACGAATGCAGCGTCCTCTGGTATTCTGCAAAACTAAGGAAAAACTGGCGGAAGAATAGTGTGCTGCATGAGTGAAGCACGTATTTCTTGTAGGTAAAGACATTCTTGGAAAATTAATTTAAAAGAGATGTGTATTGCGCGCGTAAAGTAAAATAATTATTGCACTCAAACCTACAGCCAGATAGTTTCTTTTTACACCGAAGTCCCGAGGAAAAAAAATTCTGAATGTTATAGCTGACCCTCAGCGTTAAACGAAAAGGTCGAACACCAGTTGAAAAAAAAAAAAAGAGTTCATTACTCAGCCGAGGTTAGCTCCTGAGGGGCTAATTAATTAATGATACGGATATGACCAGCGAAAGGGGGCTGGCTAAAAGCACACATCTCATGGGCGCTAATTGAGCGAACTATGTTGAGGTGGAAACGGGAAAGATTGTGTTGTAACGAACCTGTAATGTACAAAGGGAGTGTAGCGAATGCTATGGTGCATTCAATTGCGAAAAGAAGGAGGATTTCTGCAGAACAGAAACAACAGAACATGCGCTCACTTTGTTGGTCTGGGCATCTCTCCCACGCTCTCTCAAGGTAATCTGATTAGGCTTAAGTTTGGGCGGGGGCTCGCCATACTACTGGGCCCAGTGTAGCAGTGTTAAATATTTAAACAGCTAGCCCTGTGCAGTAACAAGAAAAAAAAAACGGGCAAAGGTGGTTCTTTTCTTCTTCGTGCAGTTTGTCTTTGTTCCGGCCTGAAAATTTAAACAGCCGGTGGGTTCACTTCGCAATGCACTTAACGTGTTTACAACAAAGTTCCTCCTTCAAGTAGTCAAGCCAGCCGGCACCAGGCTTGTTCCTTCTACTGTGTAGTTGCAGCCCAAACGGTTGTGCGCGGTGGCGGTGGGCAGTAACAAACACAACAACAAGAGCTTGGAGACATTAGGAACTACGCCTTTCAGGCATGACAGGCCTTTGGCAGCACCAAACCTGCTTCAACGCGTTGATCGCGCTTGCGAGTGCGCGTGTAAGAATTTCCAGAAACTAAACGACGTTTATCAGTACTGAGGATCAAACCTGCAACTGTCCGCTTTTCAAGTCGGAATCGGAGCTACTGTGCTGCAATTTGTTTCTTTTACAGACACACGACTTGGGGTTTTATACGCAAGTTCTACGAAGCGATATTAAGACGGTGGGGAGGGATAATACCTTTTCATGGCTCTTATATTTTACCTCGTGAATAAACAGGCCCCTTGTACGAGTAGCTAGAAAATTTAGTAATGTCACGATAAATGTGGCCGGGGCGCACACTAACATATCAACATGTCCACACATTTTGGTGACCCATGTCTGGAATTGACGATCGTTCTTACAATCATTGCTTAGAATATTTTGAAGGCCATCTGTTCTTAAGAAAACAGCACAACATCAGACTTTCATTCTGTCACCACCACATGGAACATACCTACGTTCTATTGCTTTCTTGCTGGCTTGCTTGCTTGCTTGCTTGTTCACTTGCTTCCTCGGTTGGAAGTGTCGTTGTTGCATTAAATGAATCGAATCTAATCAGCTGTCAAACATGTCTGCATATATCGCCTCAATTCGATGCAAAGCACTGGCACTCATTCACTCACTCTTTACCAGTGCATTTCTCAGCATAAATTTGAGTACACCCGCCCAATGTTTTATCAATATCACGGGAGCGTCGACCGTTCCGTCGATCAGCGCCGTATGACGGAGCGATACGACAAACTCGGCGAGAGTAACCGCATGCGCATTAAGCAAGGCCGCTGCTATCGTCTTCTGCTGGGCTGTTCCAGGAGCAGACAACCACCCCCGATTTTTTAAGTGCAATGCACTTCTTAAGCGACCCTGAACCTGCGTCCACCGGCGATGTCCGCGCACGTGGAGATGGGCGCGCGCAGCCTGGCCGCTGACATAGAGAGAGAGAGAGAAAAACACTTTATTGGTGAGACACCGGGTTCAGGTTGGGGGGGTGGCCTCAGCCCAAATGGCCGAAGCGACCTGTAGTGCCCGTTGCGTCAGGGTCCGTTGATCCACGAGGCAAGAGCTACCCAAGGCCTGCTCCCAGTGGGTGGGGGTGGGGAAGGGGGGGTAGGGGTCCGCGGGGCACTCGCATAAGGAGTGGTACAGCGTGTCGAGGTTGCGGCATCTCGGACACTCTGCGGAGAGGAAGAGGTGTGGGTGGGAGTGCTGTAATTGCGTGCGATGGGGGAAGGAGTGGGTTTGTAGAGTGCGCCACATCTGTGCTTCCTCTATCGTAAGTTCGGCGTTGGGTGGGGGTAGTGTTCTGCGGGTGAGGCGGTAGTGTTGTGTGATGTCGCGGTATGTGGTGAGGGCGTACCCAGTGACGTCGACTGCTCCACGCGTAAGACCAAGAGGAGTGCTCGCCCGGGGTATTAATGCTCGGGCCTGCTGATTAGCCACCTCGTTGGTTCCCACGCCAGTGTGAGCCGGGGTCCACAGCAACATCACGGGCTGGTCGGGAGGTTTTTTTAGAAGAATTTTTAGTGCCGAGGCTGAGATGTTGCCCTTCTCATAGTTGCGAAGCGCCCCGCTGACATAGCACATACCCACGTGGGGGATTGGCCAGGAATCTCCTCGTCTTTCTTGGCAACGGGGGGAGATGGGCGCGCGCTGCCTGGCCGCTGACATGGCACATACCCACGTGGGGGATTGGCCAAGAATCGGGCGTGAGAAGGGCTAATGCACCTGCTTAAAGGAGTGCTGACACGAAATTTCAAAGCTGAGATCCGCTCTAGCAATCAAGTACAACGACAACACAAATAGGTGTCTGTGAATATAAATGCATCTTTCTTTCTTTGTAGTTGTGTGTGTGTGTGTGATCTCTCTTTCGCGAACATTACCGAACCGTGCAAATTCAACTCGTGCATTCGCACTTTCACATTCTTCCCCTAGGGGAAATGCGGGTAATTTTTTTATTCGCTTATCACACTGCCCTCCAACACGCCGCTAGCGTGGCGAAGAGGGCAAGTGAAAGGGAGTGGTAACAGCAGTATGGGGTGGCTGTCGGCTCTTGGAACAGCCTAGCAGACGACGGTAGCAGCTGCCTTCGCTTAGTGCGCATGCGGTTACTCTCGCCGAGTTTGTCGTATCGCTTCATCATACGGCGCTGATCGACGGAACGGTCGACGCTCCCGTGATATTGGTGAACAATTGGGTGGGTGTACAGTCGGGGACTTAATTTTGCAGACCACGCGAGCGCGTGGAAAAAGCCACCGATGCGCGCTCTGGAGGCCAAGCGCCCGTTGTCGAGACCGGCGCGGCGCGCATGCGCGTCCTGTTTTACTCGCAGGCACGCCGATTTTCTCGCTTCATGCAGCGCTGCAGCAATGGTCACTCAATCACTGCATAGCGACGCCTTTGTAGCATTCCTTTCTTCCCAATGGCACATTTGGGGCCTAACGTGACGATTGCGAGGGCTTTGGCGCAAGTGCTCCTCCTCGCGTCCTGATAAACACTGGCGCGGAATGTTTTCTTTGTTTTGTGCTTTATCGTGTACAGACGATGAGACTGGCGGCTTGCGAAAGGCGTCCCCGAATGAAGCGCGTACGAAGCACAGTCTCACGGTACCGCTCTGTATACCGACGACTAAATGCCAGCTGTATGAATAGCGAACCTTTATTCACCTTGTTTATTTTGTAATTTGTCCACTGAACATATATTTCAGTTCGCTCTCCGCTGCCCATTAAGTAGGCGATTTGCAAGTTTGATAAAATAAATTATTTCGGTGTTTTTGCTGCCTACTTCCATACTTAAAAATGATAGAAATACGTACCCATTTAAATTGTCTGTTTTATTATTGTATTAATTTATAAGACTCATCGTATTGCTTTATTGTACACGTAGGGCCTTCTTTTAGGACCATTTTGTGAAAGCTTTGTGTTTGTAAATTTTCATACTTTTTAGCGACCAACTTTTACGAGATAATTTTTCTGGCTAATAGTGGTAATTTATTTTTCTCGAAGCACCGCCTGAAACGTTCGCTTTCGCGAAGTCGTAGTGTATGATGTGTATGTTGAAAAAAGTTTCCGTGAGGTAGTGTTGATTAGATTTTTCGAATTTAGATTTTTAGAATTAGATTTAGTATTGATTGAATTATATTAGAATTTTTCTGGGTAATAGTTGTAATTTATTTTTCTCGAAGCACCGCCGAAACGTTCGCTTTCGCGAAATCGTAGTGTATGGTGTGAATGTCGAAAAACGTTTCTGTGAGGTAGTATTGATTAGATGTGTAATAATGAAAGAAACTCAAATTAGGATGGGCATTCATGCAGGGATTTTACACCACTTGTAATAAACTATAAATTTGCTACACACAGCCCTAGCGATAACTTTGCAGTGTTCTCTCGACCCTGTTCGAAATACTCGCAGCTGTGTTTATTAATAGGCGCATACTAAGCTGGTGCTACGAAATAGAGAACACAGTTTTCACGCAAGGCGCTTAGAATGTGTTTTAAGGAAATGGCAAAGGCGGCACATGCACCCTCACACAAAATTATCTGCTGGTGGTAGCGTTGTAGTACCCAGGTCATGGCACGCGTGTTCCCACATGTAAAACTCTATACAATTTGTATCCAAGTGGCGTATTCATGGGAGGTTGGGGCCATTACTACACTAGGATGGCCAATCCTGCTGTGGTGAGTGAGTGCCGTATGCGCAATGGTCGCTGGGGTCAGGTCGCACCCCAAGCCTCAAGTTGGGACCCCAAAGCTAAGTTGTGACCCCGGATCCCAACCATGAGGCAGAGATAATTAGAAGCATAAGAATGGGGTGGAGTGAATACCGCAGCCAGTCTCAGATAATGAATGGCAGCCTACCATTGCCCATCAAGAGGAAAGTCTATGATAGCTGCATCTTACCGGTACTCACCTACAGGGCAGAAACGCGGGGGCTAACTAAGAGGGTTCAACTTAAAATGAGAACGACTCAGCGCGCAATGGAACGCAAGATGATATGACGGAACATTAAGGGACCAGAAGAGAGCGGAGTGAGTCAGGGAACAAACGCGTGTTAAGGACATATTAGTGAATATAAGAAGAAGAAATTGACATGGGCAGGGCATGTAATGCGAAGGCAAGATAACCGTTGGTCATTAAGGGTAACAGAATGAATACCTACAGAAGGCAAGCGTAGCAGGGAGCGCCAGGAAGTTAGATGGGCAGATGAGATGAAGAAGTTTGCGGGCATAAATTGATCGCAGTTAGCACAGGACCGGGGTAATATGAGAATAATGGTAGAGGCCTTTGCCCTGCACTGGGCGTAGATGGGCGGATGATGGTGATGATGATGACAGTTTGTATCCACCAATTGAAACATCTATTCTGAAATACTTACCATTATTTGGGGCTCCCTCAAGGACACTCTTTGACAATCATGCTACCCTTTAGCCATGCAAAAAGATGGATTCAAGAAGCAAGCTCAGGCAGAACCCACGTTACTTGCAACCCACATCTGAGACCGGGACCAGTGCCCACGTTAAATTCATAGGCCACTCGCTTGTTTAATTACACTGCGACAAAAGATAGTGAGTCATGCCAAGCTAGCACTCTGCCGCTAAAACTCCGATGAATTTTCCCTTTACATGACAAGTGCGAAAGAAGCACAATGTACATTAACATAATCTCGCTCCTTCACGGTTTCAAGAATAGCGCTCCTTTTGTCGTACTCCTGGTTGTGGGATTTTTAACCGTGTCAGTAAAGGCTACCGAAATATTCTACAGTCATTTGCCTTCGCATATTACATATTGGCCAAGCAATCTGTTCTGCTTATCAAACACACTTTTAAATATTTTAAAACTTCAAAAGTTTACTGGTTAACAAATTTTTAACCATCCAGACACTGACAACTATCATCAGTCACCAAATATTCAACTTCAGCGCATCTGTTTCCTACAGGGAACACAAATATTTTTACTTATCGTCAAAGCACGGGAGAATGAACAAGCTGTGCGGCTTCATCTCCTCTTGGGAGAAGCAGTGGGGCAAGGTGGGCGGGAAGAACGCTTCCTGTGTTGCAAGGTACCTACGATTGGGAACTCACCTGCCGCAGTGGCTCAGTGGCTAAGGCGTTGTGCTGCTGAGCCCAAGGACGCGGGTTCGATTACCGGCCGCGGCGGCCGCTTTTCTGGTGGAGGTAAAAAACGAAAACTCCCATGTGTTCGAGATTTCGGCGCACAAGAAAAATTCCCAGGTAGTCAAAATTAATCCGGAGTCCTTCACTACGGCGCACCTCATCGCCTGAGTAGCGTCGACGCGTAAAACCTCATAACCAACCAACCATTACGAAATCCTTAAAGAAAGCTTTAAAA
This sequence comes from Haemaphysalis longicornis, assembly GCF_048455015.1. Lineage (NCBI taxonomy): Eukaryota > Metazoa > Arthropoda > Arachnida > Ixodida > Ixodidae > Haemaphysalis > Haemaphysalis longicornis. The sequence continues at coordinate 21,433,790 of NW_027526422.1, forward strand.
AGCTGCTGCTTGCTCCCTTCACAAGGTGAGCTTGCGAATGATAGGGAATGGTGGACTGCGAGGGTTCGGGCGTGCTGTTGCTATGATGGAAGTTTCAGGAACTCTCCGAAAAGAGTTGAACGCCCTCGAGGCAGATTTGGAGACGATTAGGGTTGATAAATGATCGTTATCAGTGCCTGGGTTGGTACCACATTGAAGCCTAATAAAAATGCTTGACATAATTTGGAACATCAAAAGGAATGCTACCAACGGTATGGAATGGCGGTCTGTATAATGTAAACAAGAGGCAGAAAAATTACACAATCTGAAAACAAGAAAGCTTTCTCCGTACTTTAAGCAACACGAAGGTAGCTACGAATGTTTTACGAGGTAAGTGGTCTAGAGAGGACCGGTAATTCTTAGCGTAATAAATAACGTAATTTGGGTCTAGCCGCTTAAAATATGGTTTAGGTAATGGGAAAGGCGTCACATGCATCCTGAGACAAAATTCTTTTCTCGTGGTATAACTGTCAGACCCCAGTCATGTCACGCCTTGATCCCAGATGCAAAACTTTATTCAGTTTGCATCCAGCAATTGAGAGCGGCGTTCTAAAAAAACTTACCGTTATTTGGGGCTCCCCTAAAAGGGGCCATGCAGACAAAACGCAAGTTTGGTTCATTCGAAATATTGCCTCGTTAGAATCATACTGACAACATTTTTACCGTAAACTTCGCTCAAATAAGCTATATAATTAGGAAAAAAGAGAATGGCCATGCGACCCACTAGCTCATTTTCCGCAACAGAGCCAATGATGTAGCGTGAGCCAGCTCTATGAGTGGCTTAGACCAGGAAAAGAAAACGCAATTTAGGCAGGGTTTATAAGCTTGCCGAACGAGCTATTCGCGCTTAAATTTAGAGCACAATTTTTATCTCACTAAGAATGGTGGGTAAACAGTGGAAGTTACGAATTAGAAGTACCGATGCGTACTGCTGCTCGCACTGTGTGCAGAATGGTTGTTTTAGCTGCACCGCACTGCGGGGCTTTGGGGTTACGTCGATTGGCGTAAGCGATGGTGTCTTACGTGACCGTATTTGTCGAGCGAACACCATGTTTCACGAAACGACTATTAAAGACGATAGTCTTTCTAGGCTACTTCAGCGCAGAAATTTTGGTCTGTCTGTATGTTTGTCTGTGACTCGATTCAGCCAGCCGGCCAAAGTGAAACGGAAGCTGCAGAATAGGTTTATATACTCACAGCCAAATCTAAACGTCCAAGTCCGGTCGCAATGTTCATACTTGTCAGTATTGTTGAACAAAAACACTACATTACGCAAATATGAGGCCTGCAATTAATGCGTAAGTGATATTTGCAGTGTTAATTTATAAAAAAATCATGGGTGCTTGATTTTTGCTATAGCAAATTCTACATGCACTGCAGAAAAAAATCGCTCTGTCGCCTGTTCTCGCCCGCTCCGCTACAGCTTCTGGCGGCGTTTTAAGGCGTCAAACGGCAACAGTTAGGAAAGGTTTCACTGGATAGGTTTCACGTTCCGCTTGGAACGCACGTGGATACCGGGGGCAGCGTGGTTCTAAAAACGTTGAAGTAGGGCACCTCGATTCACGCGCGTCCCCGCCGTACGGCAGCGCTGGAATCGAGCCACCCGGCCTGGTGCAGTTGAACGAGGTAAATCTAGATTGACTAGATCAAAACTATAGCGTGTTTACCTTGGGAAGAGCACTAGTCGTGAGCGGGAAAGTGAAGGGAGGCATTTACGTGTAAAAGGTCGACAAAAGAATATCGTTTTTTGTCGACATTTGCAACGAAAGGAGCAGATACGCGGCCATTGTTTTCTGCCTTAACAAGAACAAGCCAGGTAAAAATACCGTCAAAAACAAAGCAAACGCAGAAAATGGCCTGCCGCGATATGGTGGCGCCATCTAGATTCAAAAGCGGTAAACAAGGCTCCGCAATCGGCTGCAGAGCGGTCCATGTGATGTCATTGCATATGTCACAAAAACCGATGACTTGGCGGGCAATCAACAAAAGTTTAACCTAAATTGAGTAATTTCTCAGTGAATAAAGCCTCGTTTGCTTCCGGACAAGCGCTGGGGCACTTTAAAGCCCGAAACCTTTCGGATAAAACAAACTTGTATTTTGTGTGCATGGCCCTTTTAAGAACACTTGTTAACAATTATGCAACCCTATATCACATTTATATACGTATACATTCAAGATCTAAGTTCAGACTGCTATCGCGTGACTTGCAACCCAAACCTTACACTAGGTACAGTGTCCACGTTAAATTCATAGACGACTCGCTCGTTGTATTACGCTGCGATCAAAGAGGTGAGAAAGCCCGACAAGTCAGCGTTCTCCCACTAAAACCTCTATGTAGTATCCCTGCGTATAAGCAGTGCGAAACAAGCACAATGTACATTGCCATAATCTCGCTCCTTTACGGTTAAAAGAGTGGTCCTCTCTTCATGGCATTCCTAGTTTTGGTATTTCGGACCATGGCAGGGGACGCTATTGCAAATAATGTAGACCCATCAGCTTTTTCAACGTACATATCCACGAAGCACTCTGTTCTAGTCGCGATATGCGCTTTCAGATATTTTAAAACATTGTAAACTTTGAACCATTTAACGGTTTTTTAACCATTCAGACACTGACACCTATGGTCAACTATCAATATATTCAGCACTCATGTTTACTTCAGGGAGCACAAATATTTTTTTGTTTCATTAATGTTTCTCGGTTGCTGTCATTAAAAAGCACATAAATGGTTGGCAGTAACCCCCTCACCGACTCTAGTTGATACACGTGCCGAGTAACGAGGTCGCTAGAATCTCGTTCCTAGCCTCTTCTGCGTAACGCTAGCGCCGCCAGCGGCGCCGTGCTGTCAACCAGAACCGTCGAAGCAGGCGAAAATGCTGAAACTGTGCAGCTTAATCGCAATGGAAGCAACGTGCGCAGGAAGAACGCTTCCCGTGTTTCAAGGTGCCTACCCTTAATTAAGCGGTCGCCCAACAAATCTAAAATAAAGCTGCCACACGCTGCCTTCCTGAGGTGAGCTTGGAAATGATGAATGATGGTAGTCTGTGAGGGTGTGTGCGCACCTTTTTGTCCTGGAGCCCTAGAAGCTCTCCTGCACGAGTTGAACGCCCCGGATGCAGTGTACGTGACAGCTAGAGTTAATAAATGATCCTTACCAGTGCCTAGCATGGTACTGCCCCAAGACTCTTTTAAATTTCCCGAAATACAAGGGCGATTATGAAAAAAAAAATATTCACTGAGGGCGTCGAATCGTAGAGGGGTAAACAGCAGACAGGAAACAAACACGGCCTGAAAATGAAGTTCTCCGCCTACGTTTGATAACATGAGTTGCCTACCAATTTCTTACAAAGCGCAAGAACAGCAGGGGCCCTGTGCTGATGCGGATGAGGTGAAAACTCTCAAGCAGTGATTGGCTCTGAAATTACGTACGAATGAAACTGGACCAAGCTTCCAGCCTGTGGAATGTAAAAGGGGACACAAAAGCACCGTGAGGGAATTCAAAACATTGTAAAAGGTCGTGCGAAAAATTCTCGCATCAATTGATTCCAGACACCTGATTATTCACAAAATTCCAACTTGCATTTTGTCGTTGGGGCCCAATGTTAGACATAAATTTCTCTGCACCCGCGTCACCATTTCTAGCACACCACAGAATGCAATAAATCAATGGTTACCCGAACGCACTTTCACACCGGGTGTCCAGATACCATAGAAATTATTGTGAAAAAAAAATGCTTGCACTCGAGCTAGACCATGAGGGGCACGCACAGCGAGACGAAAAGGTCATCCACCATTAGGGCGCAATCCAGGAGTCAAGGCTGGTAACTATCCAAACAGCTGCCTCTCTTGCAAGCACACATCCATACGCAACATAGAGAGCATAGGCAAGCACCAATAAATAAGCGACAGCTGGAATGAGACCGAAGATGGGAACATCATCATTCTACTAACTAGAATGCCGAATGAATGGCGTCCGTGTACGGATGCCAGGAAGGTGAGAAAGAACTATGCACATGAACGGCGTCGGATATCATAGACTGCCAAGTAAAGATGGACAAAAAAACCTTGTAGTATTATTTACAAAGACAAAATTCCGTATATTTCGTGGTTTTTTCTCGTGTTCATTCGGCAATGCTTTAAAGCAAGCAGAAAGATGTCTTAACCAGATTACAGTAACTTTTCTCCGGCATGTGGTACGTCCTCCATGTGCTAGTTACAGGGTAAATGTAATATGCTGGAGAAATCGATTCTGGATTGCTTCTAAAATTGACTTATGCCTGGCTGACCATTGCAAACCTGCTTTACCCACTTTTCTTTTGTTTTTTTTTTAGTTTTTCTAGAGATGCCTCCTCGAGGTTTCTTGAATCTCGAAATAAAGAAGACCGACGTGCATTACCGGCAACTACAGCGCTTTGTTACTTTCAGGGGGTGAAACGCTCTTTCATTTGCGCTGAGGGATTGTTTTCTTCTTGTGTTTTTCACTTTAACCTCTACTTAGTTTTTGCGCCAGCAGACCAAGTCGGGCATCAATTTTCTTCGCTTGAATCCTCCAGCCGTGACAGAGCGCCATTACTACAGCGCGGTACTTTAACGCCCTCGGGGCAACTAGCGAAATAAAAACGAGGAGGCAGTAGTGAAAAGAAAGCCATCGCAATTTCTTGTTTCGTGATATTTTTTTCCTTGCGACTGGCTTGATACAAGATTTCGTTACGTAGATTTTGGACGTCTCACCCCCCTCCTCGCCGATATGGCTGTATTTTTGTTTGGTACATGTTTTTTTTTTCGGAAGGGTTCTTTATCTTTCAACAGGGAACGCCTCGATCTTTCCAACAATCTGCCTAAAGGCAGCTCAAACGATTACCGCTTAAGTATTCATGTTTCGTTGGTTACCAGCTCACTTTGTGTTCTCACCAGATATTTTTCCAAAACACAAGTTCCTACATCAAAGCGTTCCGGATGTCTAGTTTAGCGCGCGGCTATTAAAGACTGTCCCAGGGACGGTACCTATAACTGCCGTAGAAATGATAGTCTTTGGTTAATGTTAGAAAAATTTGCTAGTGTTTCCAAAAACAGCTACCAGAAGATATCTTGCAAACCTAGAGGCGGCAACTAACCAACACATATATGAACAAGCGCCGCGAGAACCGAAACGTGCGTTGTGAGGCAGGGAATTTAGCCCCTTTGAGAACACGACATAATAACCAGCACTTGGCAACAAGATTTCTAAAAAGGTAGATATGGCAGGAGTCTCAAAATACGAAATGAACTAGACGGAGTAACGAAGACAGAGGAGCGTAGGTCATTTTAGCTGGCATGAGAAGCCGTACGCGAGAACAAGGAGAAAGTTAATCTGTTCGAGTGTTTGCAATTTATTTATTCGACGTCCTGGCTTTAGCATGCAATAGCGTCACTGGAACGAAGGAAGCTGCCAGTCCAATAGAAAGGTTGTGCTCCACAAGTTTGTGCCACACCTTCAAAAGAACACTTGAAAGCATAGTGTTCCAGCTCCCTATGGAAAAGGGGTGGGGAATGAAGCCCAGGAACACGTAGAGTGGTGACTGAGGGCCTCGAGGACAGGACAATTCTGGGTGTAACGAACATTAGGCTTCCCGCTACATACATGACACCAAAGAGTGCGCAGTTCTGTGGTGGGAATGATCGCATGATCGCAGTTACTGTCTTTTGCTGAGCGGGCGTAAGTTACTTGAAACTGCCCCACATGGGGTAACATGGGAGTTTGAAGGCTGGTCGTGGTGGAGTTCCTTATGTCCCTGGTGGATATTTATTCGGAGTTGGAGAACGGTGGATGAGGGCAGATGATGTATTCATACGAGAATAATTGACGACAGTGCTGGAGGGCAGGTGTGGCCACAATTCCCTTGAAGGGGCACGCATGCAGTAGAGGACAACCAGTAGGAAATGATAATGACGGCGAGAAGACTTAGTGCGGCACGAACGACCTGTATTGAAGGCGATATTTGACGTTCTTCAGCCGGTGAACAAGGGATTTGGGCTTAGGGGCAAGCTTCACGGGGTTCTAGAATTTGCATAACTGTCGTATAATTTTCCTTTCCCGTTCATTTGCTCTCTGTTTTCTCTATACATCGGCTGACAAACGGTTTTCTTAAGTTTGATGGCTAATTTCTGCCTTAACCTGAGTATTTGCGCTTCTCATTCGTCCCCTTGATGTTAGCTCCTTTGGCCACAAAACACCTGTGACCACGAACAGAGCTGAAAACGCAAGTGGACCGGCAATGCCAAGGAATCAAATAATTTTTCTTCCTTTTTGCGTCCGCCTCCGGAGTCCGAGCACTGTAAGACAATGCCTTAGTTCGGCTTCAATTGATGAACTCGAGCGATCACATCGTATCACCAGCAAAACAAATTCGCCGAGGGACAACGACGATCATACAAGTAGATTAAAAAAAATTGGCCGCGTATCTTCTCGTTTCGTTGCGAATGTCGACATTTGAAAGTAAATGCCGCCCTTCGCTTTAATGCTTGTCTCTCATACTGTCCCTCTGCCGTCACGCTCCTTCCAACGTAAACACGCTAGATGTCTCTCAAGTCTATTTAAATTTATCACGTTGTGCTGCCCCAAGCCAGGGGCATTGATGCCAGCGCTGCCGTGCGGCGGAGATGCGCGTGAATTGAGGTGCCCTACTTCAACGCTTAAAGAACCGCGTTGCCCTTCTCCACGTGCGTTCCAAGCGGAGGGTGGAATCTATCTAGTGGAACCTTTCGTAACTGTGGCCGTTTTATTTCTTAAAATGCCGCCAGAAGCTACTGTGACGCGGGTGACAGCAGACGGCAGAGTGATTTTATTTTTCTGCAGTGGATGTAGAATTTGCTATCGCGAGAATCAAGCACCCATCAATTTTCTTTACAAAGGAACAATGCAAATATCACTTTTGTATAATTTTTTGCCTCATTATTGCGTGATGTAGTGATCTTGTTCAAAATGCTGACAAGTACGAACATTGCCACTGAACTTTGACGTTTGGATTTAGCTGTGGGTATATAAATTTACAGTGAAGCTTCCGTTTCACTTTGTCCGACTTGCTGAATGAAGTCACAGACACACAGATACATACATACATACAGACAGACAGACAGACCAAATTTTTTGCGTTTAAGTAGCCCGAGAAAGACTATCATCTTTAAAACTCGATCTGCGCAGTAGCAGTGTGCAATGCAGAACACCCAGCATGCATTGCTTGATGGCACTGGGTAGACTAAACTTTTGCGTCGAGTACTGTTGGACGAACAGAGTAGACGCACTGGACGAACAGAGCAGAACCATGGGCCTGAAAATTAATATGCAGAAAACTAAAGTAATGATCAATAACCTCGGGACCGCACAGCGGTTTGAGATAGGTGGCCAGGCAGTGGAAGTGGTAAGCGAATATATCTACTTATAGGCCAAGTTGTGACCCCAGATCCCAACCATGAGGCAGAGATAATTAGAAGTATAAGAATGGTGTGGGGTGCATATGGCAGACATTCTCAGATAATCAATAGCAGCCTACCATTGTCGCTGAAGAAGAAAGTGTATGACAGCTGCATCTTACCGGTACTTACCTACGGGGCAGAAATCTGGAGGCTCACTAAGAGGGTTCAACTTAGATTGAGAACGACTCAGCGTGCAATGGAGCGGGAAATGATAGGTGTAGCATTAAGGGACAAGAAGAGAGCGGAGTTGGTCAGGGAACAAACATGTGTTAAGGACATATTAGTAGAGATTAAGAAAAAGAAATGGACGTGGGCAGGGCATGTAATGCGAAGGCAAGATAACCGCTGGTCATTAAGGGTAACAGAGTGGATCCCTAGAGAAGGCAAGCGTTGCAGGGGGCGGCAGAAAGTTAGATGGGCAGATGAGATCAAGAAGTTTGCGGGGATAAATTGGTCACAGTTGGCACAGGACCGAGGTAATTAGAGAATAATGGGATAGGCCTTTGCCCTGCAGTGGGCGTAGATATGATGATGATGATGATGATGACTATTCTCGAAATCATCACCTGACAAGATTTCGTTGTCGGCAACATGAATTGTCCAGGGTATTGTGGTGAAGCTGAGCCAATGAGATTGTCTTAGAACATTGTAAAAATGACCGAGTGTAGGTGAACATGAGTGGAATAAATCCGAACTGTGTAAAAGCAAAAAGAAAGAAAAAATTTCAAGGCAAAGAAATGTCATAAAACATCCACAATGCAATTAGGTGCAGTGAGAACTGTGCAGCGGGCAGACAGAAAACTGGAAAAGATTGTTGCGCTCACCGCGTTTGCTTTTTTGCGAAGCCTGTCTTGAATCCTGCCGGAATTTTTCGGCGTGATTACGTTATGGTGTGTACTTATATTATAATTGGCATATTATGCACTTATAGGTTGCATTCACTGGCGAGGCACGCATGCAGGCAACCTAATGGGTGCTCTGTCACTGGTTACGTCGGGCTCCGCGGGGCGGCGGTACTTGTCCGTGCTAAGCACATGATGTGTATTGGACGTTCCAAACTCTACCCTACCGAACACAAAGTAATGCCTCGAATCAGTGTGAGTGCGATTAATAACATTTTTGCTGACACCCCCGCTAAGAATCCGTTTAAAACACCGCAGACAAAGCACGCCGGGTTTTTTTTTCGCAGTGGCACAATCCGCGCCGTGTCCGTGGCGCTTCGGTCTTGTTCGCAGCCGTTTCCAGTGTTGCTAAGCGAAGAAATTACCAGCTGAACTTTTCAGTGAATACCATCTATGTGCTATGAACTTGCGTACTCTCGGGTACGTACTTATAGTTTGCCTTGAGTATGCGTGACGTTCTCTTTGTGCTGAAGTTATGAGGCTTGCCACCAGGTTTAGTAGTTTGAGTGCTCCTACCCATTTATAGTTCGAGTTGAGGCAGCGGTGGAATCCAGTGAGAGACAGACCAAATTGTAACGTCCAAGTAAAACGACTAGTGTCTCTTAAAAAGGTAAAAGAGAAACTTCCCAGGGCTTCTACGGCATCTAGCCGCAAAAACTGGGCCTCGAAAGGGAACCATTTTGGAAGGTCCTAGTTATGGACGTTAAATTTGTGCATGCTGAACCGCCAAAGAGGATCTAGAAAATTGCATGCCATGGTAAAACGCGACTGGGCCGTTACCTTAACAGCGTCAGCTGCTGGCTGTTGCCCCGACGACGACGGAGATAAAAAACAAACTTCGGGTCCTTTCCGACGGTGTAACACGCGGCCTCTAAGTGTAGTTCAGTGCAAATCTTTCCACCCGGCAACTTCAGTTCTGTATTCAAATAGACCGCTGAGTTGGAAGTTACATAGCGAGCGGTTGTTGCCGGTAAGGAGAACAGCTTTTTAAGCAAATGATGCTTTCATGGAAATCACTCCATGAAGCTACGTAGGCGCATCGACGGTCATTTCCCGCTTTCTCATTCTCACCCACATACGGTTCAGTGGGTTCTGTTCTTGTTGTTGGGTCCACATTGCTTAGTCTTCCGAGAAGTTTTTACGACCCTCGTTAAACTTGAAGGCCGTGCTGACGAAGCTAATATAGGGGCGCCCACATCGCGAAGCATGTAGACTTCTGTCGCGGCTCACTAGCGTAAAAGGGGGCTTTAGCTTGAAAACGTGCGACGAAGCCCTCATGAGAATAGTGCCACCTGGGTTTGATATGATTTTCGAATCTCTCTCCGATAAAAAAATAACCCGTGAATCGGCCGAGGTTTCTTTTTTTTCTGCTTCTTGTTTGCTCCACTTTTTGACTGGAAGTGGGTACTACTATTCTATGTTATTTCTTGCTATCTTCTCCCGCTTCGTCGATGCGATGATTACACTCGCTGCGACAAATCGTTCAGAGATTTGAAAAACGTGCCTTCCTTTCAGTTCTATTCACGTCCCTAGGTCGGTTTCCTTTTATCTTTTCGCGAGTTGCAATTTTCGATGTCGCGGCGAATTAAAGAACAGTAGCGTGCCTGCAGAAAAGAGTGATAGACAGGTTCTTGTTTCAGGAAGTGGGAAGATAATTGACGCATCAGGCTGTTTGCTTTAATATGAGCACGCTCTGCGGATCCCCCGACGAGAAAACATCCGAACAATTTTGAGTCAAAATTATTACAAAGAAAATTATTAATTTTTTTTTGCTTCCTTTGCTTCCTTTGTCATTTCATCGAAGTGGCCCTTTTTTCGACTTGTTCAAACCACGAGGAAGTAACAATTCGGCCGCCGGGCTGTTTTAAGTGTTTAAAGTGTATTTTGTTATATTAATTGCCTTTCAGGGCTCACAGGTGCTAAAACAGAGAACACATCGATCACATCTCAGGATGACCAGTTTGCAAATATAACTTTCACCACAGGTTACTAAAGGAGTGTGTCCATTACAGTTCCTTACTCATCCCGTCTTATCGTCTTTAGAAGTGCAGGTAAAAGACAGAAACCTTTATTACAAAAACAATTATGGTTACGTTAGGCAGAGGTTCTTACATCAGTGTATTAAAGTCCCACCGGTAAAGACATCCCGTGGTCAGCGCTGACGCACGATCATTTGCGTAAAACCAGCAACCTCCTAGCACTAGGTCTTTCACAGAATAAATGCAGCTTCAGATGTTTCCACTATTTTAAAAATTATAACAGCACCACGAAGAAAGTACCTTCTGGATGTTCGACAAAATGTTCTCGCAAACTCCACAATATGGGCACATGTGTGCGTGTTTTCATCTACTGACTTTGCCGCGTGCTCACCGAAGCCGTGCACGGCAGGGTCAGGACCCTCAACAACTGAAAGCGAGAATGTTATTGTTACGCCGCACAAATATATGAGGCGTTTTTTCTTTTTTTTTCAAAATGAGCCAGATCCAGAATCCGAAACTGAGTCGTAAAAACTTCAGTGACAAAAAAAAACTCGGCACCTTTCCCCTAAAAAAGGAGTGGCTAGAAAATAGCAGAGATAACGCCCTGAAAACGTGTACGCAGATTATAGTTTGAATCGAAAATGGGCCATATCCTGCTGTTTCACAGATAAACATGAGCCAAAACCGTTTTCCTAATGGTAGTTTGCTTTTGTCTTGACTATTCAGACTGTTTTTGATGAGTGCTTTCGGAATTTTTTTTTTTTTTTTGCTTTTTGGAGCTGGCTTCTTATAAATTCAGGCGGCATTTCAGAGATCGGCGATAGAACTGTCCCCGGATGTCAACGACGAAATTAACGGAAGACGCGAACGAATTGATATTGAGAAATGTGAAACAATGATCTTTATTTCATCTAACCTCTCATTACGAAATATCCCTAGTTATGTTTATTTTTTCACTCCCATATTTACCACTGTAGTACATAACTAAAAAGCCCCTGCTTGCAAGCCCTGGCAAATCGCCCCCCGCACCACCACCCCTCAATCTGAGAGTACGAACCACTTCATTAAGGTGACAAATAGGATATGAGCAGCCTTCTTGTGAAGCGTTTTGGAAATTCCTGGCAAAGCAATGATTAGCTTGCTTGCTTTCTGAGTGCCTTCAGGCGTGCCTAAAAAAATTATCCTAGCCAGGAACTCGAAAAAGGCTGCTATTTGTGCCAACAGGACTCACCCGTTCTCGATGTATAGTTCTACTGTTCCTGAAGCCCTGTTGCATATTTTTAATCCCTGTCAAACAAAACTTGAGTGCACCATGCTTGAAAGTCAATTTAAATTAAGCTTTCATAGTAATGCCGCCTCAACTTGAGTGTTACAATTCAATATGAGCCAAATCTAAACTTATTACCCCAAAATTTCTCAAATTCACGATCTGGCTAAAAAAAAACGCGTCGTGTAAACACTGGGCTCTTACTTATATGACGCCAATACTTTTGGCTTTGATTGCCTAATGTACCTTTAAACGCAGCCCAAGCCATGAATACAAAGGTGACACGCGCGCTTTTCCAAGTAACCAGGTTCGCACAGCGGCTGTGGAGGCACTTAGATGCCCTCTTTCAAAGAAACGGAAGTCTTAACGATTGTTGGTTCATTTAACCAAAACGAAACAGCGGTGAGGACGGCACAAAAAATAGTACGCTACACATACAACGGTATGTGTGCTCCTGTTTCTTTGCCCCGACCTGAACGCTGTTTTCTTTTGGTGATGCCCTGCTGCCGCAAGTGCTTTATAAAACACTCCGTCAAAAACCAATGACTGCGGTTGAGCCATGAAACGACGTCCTGAAGCAAAAAAATTCACAGCATATCCACGGGGTGAATGATGATGAGTGGGCGAAGCTCCTGAGGGGAAATCATCGGTAAAACCGTGACTATTCAGTGAAAGTTCGCCCACTACATCTGTGTCCGAACGTAACTTCTAGAAAGTCTCGCTTAAACCACGCGTCGGCACCTTGGGGCTGAGCTCGCCTGATGCGTTTTGCAGACGCCTCACGAGCTCTCACTGCATCGGGGTCTGCCTGCCGATACGCGCGCTTTCTCGCCGCTTCCCGTTCTCTGACGTTTTGGAGATCCTCTTCGCGCCGCAGCCGTGCCGCTTCGCGTACGGCAGGGTCCTCGCGCCGTTGCCGTGACGCTTGGGCCTCTCGTTCTCGAACGCTGGGATCTTGGCGGCGTCGTCGCGCAGCCAGACGACACGCTTCGGCCTCCCGCTCTGGTACGGCAGGATCTTGGCGGCGGCGTCGCGCAGCTTCACGGAGCGCTTCTGCCTCGCGGGCTCGCACATCTGCAGCCTTATCTATCGGGCGACTCCGAGCGCGCGCCAACAGCGAACGGATTTTATTACAACGCTCCCCGCCATCTAGTAAACAATCCAAGAACTAAACTAGAGGTAGCCACGCCATCTAGTAAACAATCCAAGCGCATCCTTTCATCATATACAAGTACCGCCATCTAGTAAACAATCCAAGAACTAAACTAGAGGTAGCCACGCCATCTAGTAAACAATCCAAGAACTAAACTAGAGGTGGCTACATACATACGTCGAGGATGGACAGACCCACGCCCTAAGGCGCTTCGCCCCTAAAAAGAAAATTATTTTATCCATATTGCTTCCTTCGCACCTCAGGGCAGGAGTTCGGTAGGCTTTATTCTTCGACAAATCGACGGAAAAAGACTTATCATTTTGCCGCACACACACACGTACACGCTCACGCATGCACGCCCACGCATACGCAAGCGCGCACGCACAAATGCATACTTAAAAAACAACCCTGCACTCTGATCCAATCTACAGGGAAAGCTTCTAGAGGACAATGATAATATTATGATGACTGAACCATCATGGTGAACCAAACAGTACTCCCTGAAGTTCGAAATTGTACATGGGTAATGACTAGGTTTGCAAATAGGGGTTGCTTTGCCGGCCAGTTTTACTACTAAGGCAATTGGCGCTGCGACATTGGGCCAATTGTCCCTGTCCATACTTTATTTGTGTCTTGGGATCTTGAAGGAATTTTGTTGGTTGTGAGAACGGTAATAAGTTGGTAGTACCGACATTTAATTTTTAACGTAGCTTTGTCGAGTTACACCAAACCCGCAGTTAGTGAAGAATTTTTTCCGTCCTCTAAATCTTAAAGACTACCGCAACGATCGGATAGAGAACTCGCAGTTAAAATGCGCTAACATCGTTGCTAAAATCTTATTTTAGAAAATGTACTGATGCTCAAATTATTCAGGGATATTTTAGAAACGCAGAAAACGAAAACGAAAAACCATGTTTAATAAAATTTTTGCGGATGGGTTGCCCAGGGGAACCATCTGATTCCCGGTTCGTTTTAGTAGGTCATTTCATTCCTTTATTTTTGCCTTTGTATGGCTCTTTCAATCGTCCAATGGGAGAGATGTTCGCTATTCCATGTCCCTTGTAAACCACAAAGGCGTTTCGATTTCAATAGATCAAATAGGAACAAAAGTTGTGCTGCCTCCGACGAATTTCGGTCCTGTGGATAGCTTCTCGAACGACGGGGCCATCGCAAGAGCTCCGGGTTTGCCTTTCAGGAAAAGCTGTACACTCGCTGTGGATTGAAATGACTAACTTCTTGAGCTTCTCAACGAGCTAAGCTATCCAAGTGCGGGAAGCCTCGCGTGTACTTCTGTCCTTTTGAATGTGCTTTCCGCATTTAGTGTGCCTAAGCGCACGCTTCTGAGTGTATTGATTTTCGAAGCCATCAAACTGAAGCGTTCGAACCTTCTCACGGCTTCTCGTTTAAGGTTACGAAGAAGAGGAAACATTTATTTGCGAGTGCAGTTAGTTGATAGGTTTTATGGGAAGCCTCGGTACTGCACGGAAAAAATCAAAAGTGGCGGCCGCTTTTCTGATGGAGGCGAAAAGCAAAAACGCCCGTGTGTACGAGATTTCGGCGCACGTTAAAGATCCCAGGTGGTCAAAATTAATCCGGAGCCCTCCACTACGGCACGCCTCATCACCTGCGTTGCGTCGGCGCGTTAAACCCTACAATCAAATAAAATAAAAAAAATGAAAGGCCGGGATGAATGAAACACTAAACTGAATGCAAAGCAGCCGCCTAAATTTATTATTGACTTTCGGGGTACTACTTTACTTAATCAATATTTCTAGTCAGCTTCCTGTTTTCGATATCGGTAACCAACGTGTTTACTCAAGAAATTTCGTTCCAAGAGTCCTGCCATGACAAATCGACCTGAAGTATTTATTTTCTAGAATATCGCTGCTGCACGGAACATTTCTCTAGATTTGGATGACCAAGAAATGGAAGCCGACATACGGAAGCGGAAGTCCAAGCAGCGTTTCAGTAGCCAAGGCGAAACACTACTCCGGACACGGAGAAAATCACTTACAAATTACTCCGCAACCTAACGGTCAAGGACTGAGAAACACTTACGGAATATATCAACAGCGCATGGCAGACACGGCCACTCCCACAAGCCTGGAAAGCGGCGAAGGTAGTCCTCATCTCAAAGCCGGGGAAGAAGGTCAGCTTAGATATTCTCCGACAAATATCCTTCACGTCTTGCCTCGGCAAACGTATGGAGAAGATAGCCCTAGACCGGCTCCACAGACATCTAGAATGCACGAAAGCCTTTCCTCACACGCTAATTGGTTATCGAAAATGCATATCTACAAAGAGGACATCCTGGATGACCCTAGCTCAGCGGAGATGCGAGAAATACTGCCATTAGACCTATGTAAAGCTTTTGATAATGTTACACATGACCTTATCCTTCAGAATCTAAAAATGGCGAATGTTGGCCAGAAAATGTACAATTACATTAGAGGTTTCCTTCGAGACCGGAGCATAACGCTCACCCTCAGACCTTATGAATTGAGCATCCAACAACCCCCAAACAGAGGAACACCACAGGGCTCAATCTTGTCTCCAACGCTTTTCAATCTCCAAATGAAGGACCTCCCCAAAATGCTCGCCCGCATACCTGGCGTTAAACATGCAATATATGCGGACGACATCACAATATGGAGCAAGGAAGGATCCCCGGCTGAAATACAGCAGGCGATGCAAGAAGGTGCTGATGCAACCGCACGATACGTGACCCGGGGCGACTTCTCTTGCTCACCCGAGAAATCCGAATTTTTTGGTGGTCACGAAGCACACGGCGCATCAGAAACAAGAACTGCACATCACCATAGAAGGCAGAACAATTCCCCAAAGCTCCCACATGGGTTCTCGGTCTCACAATCCAGAGTAATGCCAAAGCAACTATGACCATACGGAAGCTGCTAGATCAAGGGATACAGGTGATTCATATGCAACGCCGCATAGCCAGTCGGCACAGGGGAATGCGAGAGGCCGACCTTGTGCGACTAAGCGCAGCGCTCATCGACTCTCGCATATTGTATCACCACCCATATCAAAATCCCACGAAGACGGAATACGAACGTCTAAATGTAATTCGAAGGAAGGCCTTAAAGCAAGCACTGGGAGTGCCGCAATACACATCGACACTAGCGCTTCAGGCCACCGGAGTCACCAACACACTGGAGGAGCTCCTAAGTGCGCAGGGCCTGTGATCGACATCCAAAGTTTACCCGCATCCCGAATCTAACTCTGGCATCCTGGGAGGCAAGTCTGGCTTACCCCAGCGCTGCGATACAGCTCCTGCTGACGTCCAGAGCGGAGGAAGCCATTGCCACAGCTTCCAAAGACGGTGCCCTGGATTAAGGGTGCTTAGGAAAATAAAGTTTACTTCCTTCCTGCCTTCTAGATTTATTGGTATTTCTTGCTTTTATATTCTCAGCTCAGAATATTAGAGATCGGAACTCTGTTCGATAAAATGACAAGTAAAAGAAATGCATTTTTGGCAACATGATTTGATTGTGCACGAGAAACGTCATCGTGTGGCTCTCCATAAACTATAGGATGTGCCAGCTGCAGCTTATTTTGGCAGTTTGTAGCCTGTGGTATCTCAACGTTAACGAAGCTATCTACAGTGAAGAGTAATCGAGGGAGCGAAGGCTGTTTGATGGCACTTCCTTCTTCAAATAGAGGGCGGGTGTGTTTTTGTTGGCGGACCGGAATAATTCTCCAAACCCTAGTCATCTGTAGCTTCTCCATAAAATACCAGTAGTTTAACGTCGAAACAGTGGTTCGGCTTTTTGAAGAGTTACTCGACGGTCGCGGATATCGTCCCTGAAGGTAGCCATCGATCTGTTGCGACCTCCTTACGTCCACAACGCACGTCACCAGCGTAGCTGCACCGTACTTCCCCGGTTTTTAGACGACAGCTTAAAGGGACACTGAAGGGATTTGTAAACATTGCGGGATTACGAGCGCGACTTGTAGTCCGGAGTCCCTAGGCCATGTTTCAACCACCCCTGGTGCATTTACGCGAAGTTATTTAGCAGAAAAATCAATTCGAGAATGCTGTCCTCCTCTTGCATCCTTCCCCATTTTCTGTGGCGTTTTTGTGTGATGTCAAGAGGAAAAGACTTGGCTTCACTGCGCTACTGCAGGGCTCGCCGACCTTCCGACAGAGTCAGTCGCCTCAGCGTTTAGTCCACCGGCTGCCAACGGGTCGTCGCAATTCGTTCGCTCAGTTGAGACTAAGCCACGACACGTTTGTGAATGGAAGAATCTGCCTTTCTGGAGTTTCTTAGTTTACCAAGGAAAAAAATCAACTGAAACTTTTACCATACAGCGTAAAACTTGAAAGCAGAAAGCACTTGTTTGCGCTGGGTGAAAAAGCACAGCGTTCAGCAGCACGGCTACACATCTGCGAAACCTTTTCCGTCAAAGAAATGCAATTGCTAGACGTGAGATATTGCGTAAATTTGGAGGATGCTTACTGCACGGGCGCTATGCAACAAATATTCATATAAGCTGCTTAATATACTAAGAATAAATAAAAGTGTAAACTGGTTACACATTAAATAGCTTATATTTCCTTTAACGGCAGCACTGGCTCGTGGCCGAGTGGTCTGGAGCGCTAGGTGTGTTATTTTGCTAGTCGCAAGTTCTAATCCTCGAGGGTTCATCCTTATTTTGTTTTGAAAGTTGCGTTTTTCGTTTTCGGCCGGTGTTTTCTATACTGAGTCCAGCATGTTTGGGTCGTAACGTTCACTGCTCCACGAGCGAGTTCGCAGAACGCGCGCAGACTGACACTGACGCTCTAGCAAGTACTCGTTGGCATGCTGTTGCCATAAGCACCGACTGCTTGCGGGCAGTGGGCACAGGCCAGAATCAGCAGACGCTTGGCCTGGTGCGAACAAGCTTTTTACGATACAGGCATGAGCCAGGCAAGCTTTAAAGATTGGGGAAAATCACATGGCATTTGAGCGTCTGCGGGTATGCGGATGGCGTCCATCGACTGCGTAGGCCTCGGCTAGTGATTGCTAGGATTTCAAGCCGTCGTGGTAGGCTTTTCTGAGGCATGTACAGCCGAAAACATGACAGAAGCGCGGTATGATGATTATTGAGATATTGAGAATGTCCATCCAACGATAACGTTGGATATCAAGCATGTTATTTTACAGAACCGAAATCGAAACTTAATTGAATGCTAGTTTTGGACATTGTCCAATCACGTAGCACCTTTACCTGACGTCACTGTGGTTAGTTGGTGCAGCCGCCGCAAACCGCGCATGGTAGTGTTTCTTCTTTAAGGCTTTATAAAATAAATACCTCCTTACTGCCCGGATAAACGATGAAAAGTGTATTCATTTAGGCCAGTCTACGCAGTGCAAGCAAAAACGGGAGCTTGACAAATTCACTTCAGTGTACCTATAATCATCGCGCTCAAGACAGCCATCTCCCAGGCCATCCGATGTTACGTAGCGGGGCGCCTGCGTGATCCGCCAAGAAACAGTATTTCTCAGCATGTTACTTTCTTGGCGCTAGCTGGGGCAATATAACATAGGCCAGGAAGTCGTACGGACATATAGCGCATTTCTGAAACCTTCAGCTTCAGCTGCAAGCAGGTCCATTTAATTTAAACATTCACGCAACATGACCCCAACAATCAAGAACGAACGCCTTGTTGGATAAAACACTTTACTCGTGGAGAAATGCACTATAACAGGATAATTGTGCCTGTCGACCAACAAACAAATATTTCCAGATGGTCGCCAATTTATAAAAAAATTGAAGCAGCAGCCGTCCTTGTGGGATGATTATCTACGGAAATGCGATGAACATTCTATCGATAATGGTTGGTGGCAGTGGATGGCGGAACTCGTAATTATGATATACGCCTTGAGGAAATGTCTTACCGGTCTTGTATTAAACGAGCGCCCCAAGTACCCGGCGTTTTAGATACACATTGGCAGGCAGCGTGCTTTTGTGCCAAGCGAGCGTCGCTGGTATCACCATGCCGCGATGCACAGCGGTGGCGAGCACGCTGATCATGAGGCGGGCATTCCGATTGACGCGATGGAGCCTGCATTAGCCGTGCGATTCCGGTTGTGTTACAGGTTTGTGGTGACGAGCTGAAAGCACCCCACTTATTCATTATCAGGGGACGACAGCGCAGCTGGCACACAGACAAAAAGGAAGAGAACTGAACACACACGGGCGTTAGGACCCGGTGGTGAGAAGATAAACTAACACAACTTTATTGCTAAGTAAATGATTTCTATAGCCAAACCTGTGCTGCCTCTTGTTTCCTCAACTCCGTGTGGACCCATCTAATTGGTAGAGTGACGCTATCCCCTTGTCCGGGGCGTCACCAAATTATCACAACCTAATTGTTCTGACAACGCTCATGCAATTTTTAATCCAGTGCTGTTGTGTACGCAGAAAACTTTTCAGGCGCAATCGGATAAGCATGCCTGAAAAAACAAAAAAAAAAAAGAAAGCAGGTAGGACAGGAACAGAGGTAAGCGGGTTTATCTCTTTAGCTGCAGAGCGCGCACGCAGTTAGATAGTTCGTGGAGCACAAATCAAACATTAAGGGGAAGGGTTGGCGTGAGCGTGGCAATGCGACATTCGGCCAATGTAATGCCAGCGGCCGAAAGATACTTCAAAATGGAAGGGCCACTCGTCCTACGTTCTTCCGAGGACCAGGCAGGTTCCTGTCAGCAACGCCGCGAGCAGGAACGGGAACAGATGAAAATGCCACGAACAATCAATGTGTAACGAAAAACACTTTAATGAACCATAAGCAGTCATACGGGGTAAACACCGGCTGCACGCTACAGCTTCGTTACATAAGCATATTTACGGAATGCACGGGCACATCGTTGCACGGGTGAATAGTTTTCACAATTGACGCGGTTACGCAGTTGGACGGGGGGAGAGGGGTACTCAACGAACAAAAAAATGGCTGCGCATTAAAACCGCAGTCACTTGTATCATTACCCGGTCAGAGTTTTTCGTCAACAGAAAGTCGCTTTCTTAAGCGGCTTTACTGTTATCACTGAGCCCTATACATCACTGGTGCTAGATACGCATCCTTGAGTGCGCTGTACTGTTTAACTAGAGGTATTCGCGATATCTTCCGGATGTTCTCTGTACGAGTAGTGTTTTGTGAAGAACAACATAAACAATTCAAATCTTCATACATGTGATGTGAAGCACAGAAATGCTGCTTTTGCAGGTAGAGAAAAGAAACTACGGTAAAACCTGCTTTGAAAGAAAAAGAAAACATTTTTAATGAACCGATAGGCAGCTTAAATTTTTGAATGACTAAAAGGAATAACATGTTATAAAAAATCGTGCAGAGCTTGCAGAGCATGGATTTTTTTTTTCAGAATTTGGATATCCGCCTAATAGCCTTCACCTTCTCCAGATTTCTGAGCGTTTGCAGAAACTTGACCCCACATCATTCAACTACCTTTCTTTTAACAAGCCTCCCTCATTTTTGTTTCTTTTTTTTTGAGATCGAATACCTGTTTCCACTGAGGCTGAATAAGCGGTGGTTCATTCGTTTCACCAATCCCTACAATACGTCACAATCAAATCAGGGACCCGAAAATGCAGACAGTGTAGCACGGAACCCGTTAGCGTTAGTAGTGTTTTGTGAATTTGTTTTGAACAGTTTTAAGGCTGCAGAGGAAAGTAGACAGAACTTTTAGTATGCTCAGTCCTAAGAGACAGAGTTCCAGTAAACCCAATGCGCTTGTTATCACTCTCTAGTTCGAATTTGGGGCCATCAAAAACCTGTTTGTCTATTGGGTTTTAAACTCTGTTCATACGAACAGTAACGGCTGTGCTACCTATAAAAACGTCGTTGAGATACTAGCGAATAAATAAAAATCGTAGGGAACAACGGAAGTTCGAAAAATTGGGCGTAATATCTTTCCGGGACATTAGAGCCGTGCGTAATTTTAGGTAGCAACGAAACAAACGATTTCTTTCCTGGTGTCTGCGAAACAAAACTAAAGTCCGCAACCCTGAAAAATCTTCAAAGTTTAAAACCACAAGGTTAAACCTAGCTTTCATTGTATCTAACGTTATGGACGATCACAGAAATTGGACCCACCTCGAACCATAAAACTGTAAATTAGTAGGACTTGCTGATCCCGCCGTCAGCCTCAGGCCTCCATTAGCGCCGGAGTGAAGGTTCTGGAAAATACAAGGAAATCTTCACGCTAGGCTATTTCGTTGGGACAACTACACCTTTTCAAGGGTACGAAGAGAAGAGGCCATAGCTTCCATTTTTCTTCTTCCTGAAGAAAGAGCGGAAGGTTGAGGGTGTACCATAAAGCTCGCGATGTCGAAGGTGGCTTTTGTACTCGTTGTTCTTCGTTGCGCATCAAGGTGATCAGCGACACATTCAGTAATGGAATTTTCCGTTAGTGGCAATCGATCCACGCCCAATTTTTTGTGAACGGTGCATAAAAAATAGAACAAAAACTTCCTAATGATTGTTTTCAGTGAAACTACTTCATTACAATATCTTTATTTTGAAATTTTATATGTCGTTTTAATTCCAAGAGGCGGAAAAACGTAAGTATGCACAAGATTGATAGACTGAGGACGTGACTTTTGTATACACATTATGAACAGTTAGACCATTGCTAATCCCAGGCTAACCACAGCCGCTCTCAAAAAGTCATAACGGCTTTCTAAGAGAACCTTTGTTTTCTTCCTTCCAAGTCCAGCTGACATCTTTCTAATAGTAGATGGAAAAATAGTCTCCTTGCCTTCCTCAAAAATTGTGAACACAACTGCGGGAAATGTTTTTGTTAGGCCTAGGACATGAATGGGAATTTTCTCCACGATTCTTTATCAAGCAAAAAAATGCAAAATGTGTTTCTTTGTTTTTTTTCTAACGCATATATTCATTCAGAATAAAACGTGCAATGAGGGGTTGCTGATTAAAACATATTATAGTGCACATTGCAGTTCGTGTAGCTCCGTACTCAGATAGATTGCTTGCAACACAGTAAAACAGTCAGCAAAGGAGCGGGATGGAATCGTAGAAAAGAAGGCCTGTCTGCTTTTTCCAAGCGCGCTCCTCCAACGGCACGTCAATTAACTTAATGGGTCTCGGAACCCCTTCCCATATCAACAACAAATCAAGAAAATTGTGCAGTCGGAGCAGCTTGAATGGCAGCTGTGTGAAGCTCGTTGCAGTTCAGAGCACATGGATGTACTCCAGTTCTGTTTGAGCCTTCCCCCGTTTCATTTCTTAATACGTATCGGCCCTGGATTCTTTCCCTTTTTCTTAAACAGATGGCTGTGGCGTGGGTATGCCCACGCTACGTTCATCTGTCGTTGCTCGTGTTTACACCCGTTCGGGGAAGGAAGGCGCGGTCGTACGCATGAAACTGGCGCAAACTGATATGGTTGCTGTCAAGGTCGTTGTCGGTTGAAGAACGAACGGCCTACCAGCTAAGCTCCGGCTGAAAAGGCACTAAGACGAACGAATATCAAGAACAACTTTTAACAAATGCCATGAGCCTGGGACGAAGGTTTCTCTCTTACGCACGCCGTAAAAAAACAGCGCACCTGCAAATGAATAATTAGGAATAAATGTTTCGGCGTTTCATACACTTTTTTCTTTTATCCTCTGAAAGATTTGACTTTCACCTGACGTCCTCCTCTAAAACTGTTCCGATAGTTGGGCAGTGTACCATCGCACTCGATTTATCGTCTTGACGGAGACTTCTGGCAACCCCGTTAGAGACAAACATTGGGTGTACACTTGGTTTCATACTTATTCGCAAATTATTGAATTTTCATTTTCACACATAAGAAGACATTGAGTGGGTGAGTGAGTGGGTGTTGAGTGGGTGAGTGAGTGAGTGAGTGAGTGAGTGAGTGAGTGAGTGAGTGAGTGAGTGAGTGAGTGAGTGAGTGAGTGAGTGAGTGAGTGAGTGAGTGAGTGAGTGAGTGAGTGAGTGAGTGAGTGAGTGAGTGAGTGAGTGAGTGAGTGAGTGAGTGGGTGAGTGAGTGAGTGAGTTGCTTGCAGCACGAAACAGCAACTCAAATGCTGAAATGCTGGAAACAAAATGCGGGGCTCGGAGACGCATGATCGACATGATACACGTGCATGGGTAACAAATCCCAAGGCAGCTGTGTTATTAGATCAATCAGGTATATCAACTTTACTAAGCGCACTCATCAAGCACCCTGCTTATCTTACGTCTGTGTTCTACATCCAGCCCTGTTCCACATCATAGGTAAGGGCATTTGTACCGCGGGTTGATTGGTCCGTTCATAGGAAGCCTAATGGCGCCAGATTTTTCATTTTTGGTTTTCTGCGAGGCATTGAAATAAGCGCAGCGCGTTTTTTACGAAGTCGAGTGATTTCAGCGTTGCTCACAAGGCATGAAATATCGGGAGGAATGCTTCACTCTGAACCAATCGCTCAAAGGCCCACGGTGTCGCAAAAAGTCACAAAGACATTTCACGCGTTTTTTTTTCTTTGAGCGGTTCAGTACTTTTAATGCGCGCATTGCTGTAGGCTATATTTCACCTGGCTGCAATCAGGAGATCTAGCGACAATAAAGAAAGGTGCAAAACACCACTCTAGGCAGCTTTACCAGAGACTCAGGTGGCGCAGGAGCCATCACTCCGAAGAAAATCTCGACCATTCATCTTGCGACGCGTTCGACGCTCACCTCGTGCGAAACTGTACTCTCGCTTGTCTGCAAGTCCTATTACTCAGCTTTTGCCCACCATCACAGGATCTAACAAAATGAGATTTTTCTCTTACTTTATTTTATGTAGTTGATGCTTTTTTGTTTATTTTCTTTTGAACTCCACCCTAAAGCCATAGCAAATGCGCTACAGTTTTGTGGTCTGTCGTGACTGCTGTTTGTGATAAATGACAACAGGAGCTTTGCATGCAGCATCATTCTTCTTCAAACTTCCCTAATATCAAAGAGAGCAGTCTGTTCGCTGATCTCGCCGATTCCTGTGGCGATTTGTCTTTGTCAGCTACTTATACGACGTATTTATGCTCGCACTTGCTTTTCAGCTTCAGTCGAACCTTAGGCTAACTTAAAAATATTAGAACGTGCGATAAAAGTTTAGCTAAAAAAATTCAGCAGGTGTGTTTCTGCGAGGGTTTTTTTCACCATGAATAATTTACCAAACAAAAACAGCACAAAACAGCACTAAAAATGCTCGACCTAGTGCTGCATCTTGGCCTTCGCCTCTCATGTGGCGCATTCCGCACTAGCCCTGTTAAAAGTCTTTATGTCGAGTGCGACAAATGGTGCCTAGGGCATCGGCGGGAGTATGTTAACCTGTTGTATGCATCCAAGATCGTGTCTCTGACCAACCATCTATTTAATCCCATCATGAACGATACATCAAATTTGCAACTCTTTTTAAAGAGGCCATTTATTCCCTTACCGTTCTCTCTCAGAGTTAGGGAGGAGGCTTCTGCATACAATGTCCCCCTTTTAGACACGCACATGACACCCATTCATAATTTCATCGCACCATGTCATCTTTGTCCTGTAACATGCGACCTGTCATTCACTCTTGTAGAAAGAAATAGGGTACCCAGGAATGCAATTCTGCAGCACTTCCTGTTCCTGCAGGACAAGTACAGGTGCGCAGAATTCTATAGCAACGCGTCCAAAACTGGTTCTACTGTCTCTTGTGCAGCGCACGGACCAAATTTTAGAGTTATCAAAACAATGAATTTTCCCACCAGTATTTACACGGCAGAAGCGTATGGCATTTTACTCGTGTCAAATCACATCCTCGAACATAAGATTCCAAAGTCCATCGTCTACACAGATTCTCTAAGCGTTGTGCAGGCATTGTCATCACGAAGGTCGTCAAAAAACTATGTAATCAATGTTCTTTTAAAGGTCATAATGACTGCATATGCTTCAGATTTAGAAATAACCATATGCTGGGTACCAGGTCACTGTGGGATCCCTGGAAATGAGACCGCTGATCAAATGGCTGGTGCTGCTGCTCTCATGACCACAGTTGACATAACAACAGTACATTACACCGACCTAAAGACACACATCAGACGACAGCTTCGTAACACATGGCAACTACACTGGAGTCAACAAGCATACAACAAACTACACGTAATAAACCCACAACTGGGACGCTACATAACTGACTCACACAACAGATACACTGAAGTCACCCTGGCTAGGGTGCGGATAGGCCACACACATGCGACGCACTCCCACCTGCTCACTGGAACTTCGGGACCCACGTGTAGCAGGTGTGGAAAGGGCCTATCCGTAGTCCACGTACTAATCACATGCAGAGCACTTGACACAACACGACACAAACATTTCCCTGAATTATACAGACGACACATTCCTTTGCACCCATCATATTTTTAGCCGACGAACCAATGTTTTCTAGTCAGCGTGTTTTTAAGTTTTTAGCTGAGGTGAACTTTCTGCAGCTCTTGTCATATCACGTGTAATCATACTGGCCCTATACACCAGGCATCTCCCTTGTCCTTTGTTTTGCATCACTTTTACTTTTAGTCACATGTTCTAGTATTTACGGTCTCATCACAATTCAGTAACTTCTTTTTGGCGCTCTTTGTCCATAGTCGGCCTTGCGCCAATAAAACCCAACTATCATCATCATCATCAAAATGCAAAGTAACTCCGTCCTTGGTGTTTTGTCTTTGTCGCCGATAGTGATGGAATTTGAATGAGCAACATAGAGCGCCCGAATGCAATTCTTAATTGTGATCAAATCGTAATCCTCAAAATCATGAATGTGGCTTCTGAAAATTATTGAAATTACCTAATAAGAGGTGTCTCACAAAATTTGCTGGCGAATAAAGTGTACAATGACTAGGGAAAGTGAGAGCAGAACGAGTTCTTGTAAAATCAATACTTATTATCTTAGAGTAAATCCCCTTGTAAATTTAGCGACGACTATTTTGCAGTGCTGCATGACAACTCACAGCCCCTCACAAGTAAAGCCTACGTCTTATCTGGAAGTTATTAAGACGTAAGCTTGGGGCTTTGCAGGAGGGGGATCGGAGGGGAGTTAAGTGAACTCTGAAGCAAAGTGAAAACTCAAGCTTTATATGACGCTGCTGCATGCCATGAAAAATAAGAAGTAACTAGCGAAACTGCTTATGTCCTTTGCTGTCGGTACAGTTATATTTACGCCTGAATTATTCGCTGGTTTAGGACAATAATGACGCACTCAACAAAGCGATCTATAACAAAGAAGGAACACTTAAAAGGCTAATCAGCGTTATAACAAAATTTATGTAAAGAGGAAATTGACCAGGGGTCTCTTACATTCCCAAAAAACGCGGGACAGAGTCACAAATGGCATAAACCGCCGGTTCTATGCCCCGAGACCTCGTAAGTGTTTATTTTTTGTTGGAAATTTCGCGAGATTTGTTGGTAGCAATATGGCTGTTGTTGTAGATCAACAGCTGCTACACTTCACTGCGGCCGAAGTTTCTAATGAATCCCGTTCGCGTGGCTGGTGCTCACGTTTCTCAGGAAAAGGGGCCTATTTCAGCGTCATCACGTTTTTCTTTCTCACGAATTCATCCCTCTCCCCGCCTACAAAATGGACACTGAATTTTTGGAGGGTTTCATTCGTCACGGACATACACCATTAACGGAGAGAAATGAATTCATTTGTTACAAGTGAAGAACACTGTCATAAATAGTTTTTTTCTCTACATCTGCTACCTGCAGTTCGCACGTAAGCCAAAAGAGAGTATTTTATTTGCCTATGAATCCATCGCGGAATTTTCGATACGCATGTATTTGCTACGCATTTATTCTGAGATCTCTGCAAAATAGCTTTCGCTTAAGTAGTGGCTGGCTCATAGTTCGCAACCTTTACGCTCATGGTGGGCTATTGCGCCTGTTTTGTGATTAAGCAGTTCATTTTAATTTTTGGACTGCCCTTTTTTGCCCTATTCCTGCGTGTTCCCGAAACATAGTGGGACGTTCGTTGCCGGTTACGCGTCGGGAACATGTCGGTCTCATTTTAGGGGCGAAGCTCCTTAGGGCGTGGGTCTGTCCATCCTCGACGTATGTTTGTAGCCACCTCTAGTTTAGTTCTTGGATTGTTTACTAGATGGCGTGGCTACCTCTAGTTTAGTTCTTGGATTGTTTACTAGATGGCGGTACTTGTATATGATGAAAAGATGCGCTTGGATTGTTTACTAGATGGCGTGGCTACCTCTAGTTTAGTTCTTGGATTGTTTACTAGATGGCGGGGAGCGTTGTAATAAAATCCGTTCGCTGTTGGCGCGCGCTAGGAGTCGCCCGATGGATAAGGCTGCAGATGTGCGAACCCGCGAGGCAGAAGCGCTCCGTGAAGCTGCGCGACGCCGCCGCCAAGATCCTGCCGTACGAGAGCGGGAGGCCGAAGCGTGTCGTCTGGCTGCGCGACGACGCCGCCAAGATCCCAGCGTTCGAGAACGAGAGGCCCAAGCGTCACGGCAACGGCGCGAGGACCCTGCCGTACGCGAAGCGGCACGTCTGCGGCGCGAAGAGGATCTCCAAAACGTCAGAGAACGGGAAGCGGCGAGAAAGCGCGCGTATCGGCAGGCAGACCCCGATGCAGTGAGAGCTCGTGAGGCGTCTGCAAAACGCATCAGGCGAGCTCAGCCCCAAGGTGCCGACGCGCGGTTTAAGCGAGACTTTCTAGACGTTACGTTCGGACACAGATGTAGTGGGCGAACTTTCACTGAAGAGTCACGGTTTTACCGATGATTTCCCCTCAGGAGCTTCGCCCACTCATCATCATTCACCCCGTAGATGTGCTGTGAATTTTTTTAAGGCGCTGAAGTGTCATCTCATCCATACCCGGCGGCCTGGTGGTTATTAGCCGCGTGAGGCCTCGTCGAAAGGGGACTGAATGACAGAATGAGGAAGAGGATGGAAGGAGTAGATGTAGTGAGTGAGGGGTGGGACGGGAATAATTTAATTCAGCATGCTTTCCATTCGGAGCACACCGGTGCCAGCGCCTACACGCGGTTCGAAGAGAGAAAAAAATTGTGCTGTCAGGAGCGGAAATGGACGCTGCCCACTTTCTGTTGTTAGGTTTGCTAGCGCGTAATTATGAGCATAATCGAGATCACTACAGGTGCCGCCGACAGTAGAGCCGCATCGATCTGCAAGTGATGGGGTTTGCGACCGCAGATCCTAGGTGGCCGCCGGTACTCTCCCGAGTGGCACAGGTGCGTGTGAATTGGACCCTCCGAATTTGCCATCACCGCTCGCCCCGTCATTTTGTACTATTCGAGCAAACGTTTCAAAACAGAACTAAAACCAGTGGCATCACTTCCCGCTGTGCGGCGCGTTTGTTGATGCTTTTGACTGGCAGTGGGATAATTAACAGCTGGCCTCTTGATTCTTCAAGAACTACAAAAAAGCAAAGCAGCCGCTGTGTCAATGCGCGCTTATCAGGCAGCTCTAAACCTTCAATTGCTCTGGTAAGTATGGAAAGAGGCAAAATCATGTTTTCTTCAAAATAGATGCGACACAGCTTGAGGATTATCATTACGCTCCATTAACGTATTAAATGACATTGCATATGAAAAACAGCTTTTCTAAGCAGTCAAGCATCGAACGGACTAGTTTTAGCAGCGAAACCGCAGCGGCCACTGTAGTCAGCTGAAGTAACAAGCCAGTGAGCGTAATTAAACCAACCTTGTGTTACCAAAGCAATAAAGAGGACAGAGGCATCCTTACTGTTCCGAATCTGGACCAACGCAGCGCGGACACGGGCGTGGCTTCATAACTTGAACCTTATCTTCTCACCTCTGTGCGCAACGCGTTGTTTCACAGGTGACATCGGACATGTTCTTCAGAACTGACGAGAGCATGCGACGGAGAGGTTAGCTTTGTTTAAAGAACTTCGAAGGAGAGCCGCTCCGCATGACTCTTTCGATGATACAATTTTCCCTATAGGCCACTGTATCAGCAGGAGAGCCATTTTACGTCTGATCCTCGGGTTTTTAAGACACACGCCTCAGGGACTCCTGGTGATTTCTCGCGCATATATCGACCGGAAAGTGTTGATCGGGGGAGCAATACCGGCATATCACGCAAGGCTAGATCCACCCGTTAATCCACAATTATAGCCAGATGATAAGCAGCGAAAGGAGGGGGTGCAGAAATCTTGTTCAACGGTATCGCAGGGTGAAATGACGTGGCATTAAAATATGAAGACGTTGTGACATCTTAATTTCCGCAATTTCATACATTTCACTATACCTCTTAAGGGCCAATACACCTCTAGTGGTTTCAGTTTTTGAAGAAGGCGTTCGTCGCTGATATTTTAAAGAAAAGTGTAACAGTGCATTTGCCTTGCAACGCCACCGCTGACATTAATCCTCGTTGCCTCAAGTTACTGTGAGGAGCGAGATGTTCTACTAAGCTAACGTTGGTTCCCGTAAGAACTTCAGAGTTTTTTTACATTAACCCCGTAATGTAGCAGTTTACGTTCTACAAGAAAATTATGACTTAGGAAGTTTTATAAAAGCCTTGTGCAACAAGACAGATATTCATGCGACAGTACCACTGTTTTTACTACCGCTGCATCGTCACCAGATTCGGGCGTCTTTGTCTTGCATTTATTGCGAATAGTGGTTGTGTGTTGGTTAAAAAAATACGGCCTTGTACGAAAAAAATAGACTTTTTTGCGACCCATGTAAGGATAACCAGAACAAAACAGTGCACGCTAGCTTCATGACTCCACCTACTCGTGTAAAAACCGACAACAGAAACAACTGTTAGCTCAGAAATGCGTAATTTCACTTGTGAATCTTATTATGCTGTTATTGAGACCGATGCTCCAGACAGTGACAAAAGATAAATCTCGCGCGGTAAAATTTCCGCTACCTATTTTCTGGCATACCTATTTATTATGAGTTCCCATGAAGTAAGAAATATTGGACTCGTTTACATTTTTGAACTGAATTGATTTTTGGCTTTCTATCTCATTTTGAAGTCGAGAAACTAGCGTCAGCAAACCAGGGTAAAACTAAGAAGCCAGTATTTTGGAGCTATAAAACAAATTACGTTCACGACATTGCGAAAGGAATGGTAAAAAAAGAAATGCAGATCGTTTTCAAGGCAATGAGTGAAAAAATGGGAAATTTCCAACGGACATGAAAGAAGGCCTTCAAACGCTACGACGTCTCCGCTTTGAATCATGCCTGACGTTTTTTTCAAGCTAAGCATTTGTAATCGCTTTTTTTCCCTCGATTAAAATCCCAAAGCTGAACGACAAGAAAAATCAAAGACAACCAAAACTAATGCAAAGTTTCGAAATACAGGCATACAACTCATACAAAGCCCAATTCAATGTCACTCTCCGACCATCACCTTTCAAATTATAACGCACTAGAGGGACCATAATCCTAATTTTTGTTTTCAAGCCTTTATAAAAGGACATACCTTTGGTTTCTATTTCGTGTATTCTACATTCGTTTGGTTCAAATCTGCCGAATGGGAGTGTCGCAGAACCATTTGGGCCGTATGTAATAATGGTTTCTGGCGCAGAAAATTGACTTGTAACGTGGTCGCGGCAGCGCATTTTCTGCCCGACTACCCTGAAAAAGCCCTTATTCCAAAAAAAAAACAATAAAATGAGATATTACAAGTTTAAACAAAACTCCTATTCGTTAGTGCGTAAGCACAGTCCTTCTAGGCTTCCTGCTTCGCTCATATGGTATCATGATATTTCACTTGAGACGTTTTTTTTCGCCTCGTATTTCTTCATCCCTTTATCTCGCCTCTTTTAGAAGCTGCTTCTAACCGGACAGCGTCTTTTTCTTTGCAAGAGTACGTTTTACCGCAGCAGCAGTAGCATTGTGGAAAAAGCAATTTTACGGTGACCACGCGATTAAGCGTGGGCTTGGCTGCTATACACCGAGCCCTGTTTTTCTAAGCTTCCTTTTTACGCCCAGGTGCATTTCTAAAAGGCATGTTTCCAAAAGCAGTTTAAGCAGTCATATCGAAATGCAGAGGCCTTTATGCCTCTAAATATTACAAGTAAAGTGCTTTAAAGAAAGAAGAAAACGTGGCACAAACTAGACGTGGACGAAGAAAACGAAATAAGAAAGATACAGGCGCTAACTTCCAACTGTTTATTCAAAGGAAAACACAAGAATTTATACGTGACATATCTAAACAGAAACAACAACAACAAAAAAACTACAAAAAGTATCAACCAAGATATAGTAATGCTAACAAGTGTAGAAGGTGGTACCGAACCCACGCCTTCCGATAAGATATCGGATGCCCTACCAATTCGCCTGCTTTGTAAGACACCCGAGCCGTCTTAAATCGTGGACACGTGAGTACATTGA
Source organism: Haemaphysalis longicornis (assembly GCF_048455015.1). Classification (NCBI taxonomy): domain Eukaryota; kingdom Metazoa; phylum Arthropoda; class Arachnida; order Ixodida; family Ixodidae; genus Haemaphysalis; species Haemaphysalis longicornis. The sequence continues at coordinate 21,464,955 of NW_027526422.1, forward strand.
AAGCGACATCTTGTAGCGACAGTTTTGTGGGACGAAACGCTTTATAAATGAAAGGAAATGGGTAAAAAAAGTCAGGTTAACAAAGCTGTTACCCATTGGAGGGATGTAATCTTTCCTTTTTTCCGGTTTGGTACATCTCGGAAGAGAAGAATATAATTCTCCCCAATTTCCCTTTCGTCTCTTACGTCTGCCGGTTACGCTTGTTTCCTTGTTTCTTTCCCGTGCGCATTTTTTTTTTTTGTAAATGGTCAGTGAACAGAGTGGAAAATGAAGCAAATGAGTAAACTATTGCAATCGATTGCCTCGCAGCACGTATTGCACGTTGTGTACAAGGGTGGACGTAATGTATCCAGAAGGCTTGAACTTAGGGCTGGTTTGGGTCTTTGTTCAAGCCCACGGGCTACCAAACCTCTTTTGGTCGTTCTGTGGAGCACATACTTAGATGAAATGTTGGAAAACTTCACTGGCATGCTCGTGTATATTACTTCAGATTTGTTAGTTGTGTGGGCTATGAGGGGCAGTAATGGAGGGCTATAATGGAGGCCTGGGCTATGAGGCGTCCAGTAATAGAGGGCTCCGGATCAATTTTAACCACTAGGGGATCTTTGACGTGCGCTGAAATGTCGACACACTGGAGTTCTTTTTTTTCTTCTTTCTTTCTTCTCGCCTCCATAAGAAAGACACCCACCGCAGCTTGGATAGAATCCGCGCCCTTGGGCTCGCAGCACTGCGCCGTAGCCACTAAGCCACTGCGGCGGGTGACTATAAATCCGTGCGCATTACCTCGCATTCTTTATCGATTTATTTTCATGAGGCGCAGCGAGGTAGGCCGAAAGGCTCGGCCAATCTCACCTTTAGCCTTAAATATATTTTCTCTCTCTCTCACACACAATCTCCTTCCACATCAGCCTACCACAAGCCTCCAAATTTGCGCGTAGAGCTGTTTGTTACTAACAAGCCTAGATTTGCCGCGTGTATGCTGTAACCTCAGAGCAGCCCCTGCGGTGTATTCGTACACCACCTCCAACGAATCGATCCGCTCACTGACGCTGTCCAGCGCGCCGGGGTTATTAACCCAGCTCGTGCCCACCGGAACAATAACATTGTAACAATCCTAACGTTGATGAGCTCCTCCAGTGCACTGCTTCCCTCCAAGCAAACAATGTTTCACTCCAGCTTGTGATTTACACAAATTAGCCCTGTCTCCGAAACCAGGACTGGTCCTATCTGTGATGATATAATTACTGACCAGCTAACTACGCGGGCGCAACAAAGGGTGTGTTTAGGACGACGTAGATGGAGAAGGGAAAAGAAATAGAAGGGGAACGTCTACGCATTATCCGATAATTGTCTGTTGGAAGAGGAGGAGGGTTAAATGTCCTTATAGAGCTGTTAGCCGTGGGGCAGAGTCGCACTACACGCTCGTTGGTTATTGTTTATTAGGCACAAGCGAAAGCGCACCTTATTCATAAAAGCCTGAATATTGTAATGAAAACTGCCTTAGTTCGGCGCTGATTACACACTTATTATTTAAAAGCCTTAACTTGCAGTGATAGCTTAGTGGCTAAGACGTTGTCCTGCTGAGCCCAAGGACGCGGGTTTGATCCCGTCCACGCTGGCTGCTTTTCAGATGGAGGCTATAAGTGAAAAGGACCGTTTGTCGAGATTTCTGGGCCATTTAAAGATTTTCAGGTGGTCAAAATTAATCAGAAGCGCTCCGCTAGGGCGGGCCTCGTATCCCAAATGTAGCTTCGGCACGTTAAACACCACAATCAACCAGAAAGTTCGGTCGTCGGGCAACATCAGGCCCAATCTACGGCCGCGAGCACAGGTGCGGTCTGCGCCGTCCTGCAGCATCACATGAGCGCGGGCGATAAAGCGGTTTATATAACGGAGGCCGCTCATCGGCACCACCCGTATTTTTGGTAGAATTTTTAAACTGAGGTCAAGGCTTTTTGAAACACTTGCTGAACCATGATCATGTATGTTGTTGACCTTTGACTATTGTAGCCTTTCCTGCCAAAGCCTTCATTAGGCTAGCAGTATGTAAAAAATAAATAAATAAATAAATATGCGGGGTGAACCTGTGAAGAAAGTAATTTATTTGTGAAAGAGATAACAGGGTTCCAAGAAATGGCAGTAGTCTTTCGCTCATCCTAAGATGTCTGATGGGGAAGCGATGTGGCTGTAATTAGAGAGGAAACACTGCGAGGTACTGGGCCCAATAAATTAAGAGACGGGCAGCAAACCGGTGCTTTGTGCTGCAAGAGAAAACAAGGGGGAAGGGGTGCCCCGCATGGGGCAGGAGATGAAGAACGCGACAGAGACAGTGTAATGTACGATTAGTTGTCCATAAAGGTATAATGGAACAAATAGCTCTGAACTTAACATGATGACCACAACATAAATGAAAAAAAAAAATGACGCCATCCCGCCCAGCGAAAGTGGATGTCTAGCGCAGCTGTTGTAACCCACTAAATGCTAGTGGGGGAGGCTTTGAAATATTTCTCGTTGTCTCAGCGTGCTTGCCTCTTGCACTCGGTGTCACTGGCGGCAAATGCTGGGTCCTGACACATGCGCTCGGCGTCTTGGGCGAGAACTGCTGGGTTCTGCCTAGCCTGAGGCATGCGCTGCCCTTCAAATGGCGTCAACCCCTCCCCTTTCGAGAGCAGCTGCAAACCTAATCTTTAAACGAACATATGGGGGCGTCCCATACTTCATCGGCGACTTAACATCCATCATGCGTTTTCGATGCTTGTTTGGTGGTTTTTCGTTTACAGGAATACTGAGCTCTATAATGCACGCCTGATAAGCCTGACGCATGAGATCGGCGTCTTGGGCGAGAACTGCTGGGTCCTGCTTGGGTTTTTTGTTTACGACGCGAAATTTTCGGAACAACGAGAGGCTAACAGCTTCGCTGCAAAAAAGTACGCACGAAACGGAAGGTAGTCACAAAGGTAGTTTTTAACCTGCTTTCGCTCGCACAGTGGCCAAACGGACAAGGTTGTCCAGTTGCTCCAGTACGGACTTGTGCTTTGGAAATTGGAGGCGGCTGCAGATAGCAACCTCGCAATGCACTCCAGCACGTGTGGAAGCTGACGTGCAGAGATCCGTACGCACCGTGCCGGAGTCAGCCAGTCCAGACTGGATACATCAATATTGTTGGCGAGTCAGAAAGGAACGGCTCGTCTCTGCGGTCGGGGCAGGATATTTTGTTTTGTCCCGAGCGGCTGTGGCCCAGTAGGTAACGTGTGGGGGCATGGTTGTGGGCGACTCAAGTGAACCCCGCATCCTGTATATGGAAACTATTTCGCAAAGCGGGCGCCGGCCTATGACCCCGGCGTGGATTCTTTTCTTCTCGTCGTACGTGTGTGGTTAGTTTCTAGCTCCCGGCTCCGGTGTTTTGCCAATAAGCGGTGGCAGTGATGGAGCAGTGCCTGGTTATTGGTGGCAGCTGCTGACTTCTGACCTCCTTCTTTTTTTGGCGTGAATGCCAACTTGTGGACCGCAGGAAATGAAAAGTCCAACCAAGTGTCATGATGCGCGCTGGTGTCTCAATGCACTTAGTTCTCTTGTTCGTTTGCAGTACAGCAGGTATCAGGGACGGCACATCCCAAATAATGTTCGACGCTTCCTAGTTGTCAACATCGTTGAGCAAAACGAAAACATCAGGCATATTTGAGACAAAACATCAATACATAATTCGTATTACCAGTGTTCCTTGCAGTGAAAAGAGAGGTGAGTTTGATTTTTTCGGTAGCAAATAAAAACATTAGTTTGAAGAGAAAGTAAACAAATATTTTTTTTCATCTAAAATTTCTGCAAATGGGTGGCCGCCCTAGTCCAGATAGTAGCGTGCTTTCACTGCTCGGGTCAACTGCTCAACGCGCATTCCAACTCCTCGGTAGTAAGTGAGGAGAGCGGGAAGGAGTGGTTTGGGCAGAAGAGCACGTGGTGGCTGTGGAGTTGCTGACAGGGCGTTGTAAGTGAAACGGCTAGTGGAGATGTTCGACAGGGTGGTGACTTTGTAGTATGTATTAGTTTGTGGACGTCGCCCGATGTAAGATTCTTTGTTGGTAAGTGTTGGATGTGGAGGAAGGTATTCTCGGCGGGTGTGTCGGTAGTGCGGTGAGATATTGGAGTAGGTGTCTGGTAATTGGTGTAGCGTGTCTGTCGTGGGGTAAAGGGGTATTTTTTGACCCAAAAATGCCAAGAAGGCTCGCCCCCAAGCCTAGACCTCGTGGCCCAATTCGAAGTCCAGCAGTAACGAAATGTTTCAACAGTTGACACGCGACCAGTGGAACGCAAGGAAATTGGATTGACTTGAGCAAATATTTAACGTCTATCTTAAATATGTTTAGCGCAAACACAAAGACCGTACACAAGAAATGAGACAGGACAAGCGCTAACTTTTAACGGAACTTTTTATGTCAAGCAAAACGGCGAAAATTGTATCAGTGATACGTCGGTGGCCCTTTTTAACTAGGAGAAATCTTTTTCGAATGGTTTCGTTAATCTACATATATGCGTAATTTTGAAACCCTACTGTCGAGCATGCTGGGTATGCTCTAGTGGTTCTTATATTTACCGGCTCCGGTGGGGATTAAAGCTCAGTTGAAAGTTAGCGCTTGTCCTGTCTCCTTTCTTGTGCACCGTCTTTGTTTCTACGCTAAACATATTTAACAATCATGAACCAACCCCCCCAACAATCATGAACCATGCGCCCCCCAACAAGTTTTGTTAATTTACTGTCTTTATCGTGGAGGAGCGAAACGGCAGGGGAAGGGCGTGAGAGGTGGGCAGGACAGAGGATAGAGGCAGTAACGTGACAGGGGCGGCCAGAGAACACGGTATTTCGACAGCGTTTGTAGTGGAGCGAGCAGATACACGACCTTTTTTTTTCTTTATCCTTTCTCACTACACTTGTTTCACCCCCTTTTTAACAAACTTTTTGAAGCTGTTTTGATTGGTGCGAAAGCAATCTTTTGTTTTTACAGACAGCCATGTCGAGCTTAACTGTAACCGTCGTGAGCTATATCCTGACAAGTACACAAGACCTAACTCACGCCTCTAGCTTCATGGCTTCAAAGCGCCATTGAGCTTCGTCGGGATTTTCTTAACGCGTTTTCTGCGGTCTATGAAAAACAGGCACGTTGCCTTCGCCGTCATTTTGGCTAAGGCGTTGCGCTGCTGAGCACGAGGTCGCGGGTTTGATTCCCGGCCGCGGCGGCCGCTTTTCTGATGGAGGCGAAAAGCAAAAACGCCCGTGTGAACGAGATTTCGGCGCACGTTAAAGATCCCCAGGTGGACAAAATTAATCCGGAGCCTTCCACTACGGCGCGCCTCATCGCCTGCGTTGCGTCGGCGCGTTAAACCCCCACAATCAATCAATCAATCAAAATCAATTCGCCGTCATTTTCAACTGCAGCGCACATTCTACTGCGTTATAAATGCGTATATCTGGTCTGAGTGTTGTTTTACATTTCGCACAGGCGCCTGTATTGCGCCTTCACTATGTAGCACATACACAAGGCACCGCCGGTTCTGAGTGCTCGTCCTTTAGCGGGCCGGCTACCATCGAGCACATTCCGCTCCAGACCTCTTACGCAGCGCTTTCTTTTTCTTTTTTGCAGCTCGTGCGCTACCTCCCTGCTGCCAGCAACACCATCAGAATTTGGCCACAAAATTTTAAGACTCGGCTGGCGTTCTGTGCTTGCCGAGTGCTTGCAAGCGCAGCCATTAAGGGCTAACTTGCGCTCGTAACGAGAAGCGACAGAGGCACGTAACGCACGCACTGTGGTGTAGATGCTGGCACAGCGTTTATGATGCTTGGTGTCGCTGGAGTGAGGATATGCGCAAGTTGTTAAAGATAGCGAGACGCGGCATAATCGTGGCGGTCCGGTAGACCCTAACGGCTTCAGACAATTCGACTAAAACGCAGTTTAAACCATAATATTGCCGCGCTCAGCCACACAGACCTCTGACGAATGTTAACATTCAAGCTCACCTAGGCGCTACATTTTTGTTATCCTTGTCCCACCGGAACCATGCAGTAAACATAAGCATGGTGTGCGTTCACTTTAAGGAAGACTTTATGCAGGCAGGCCGAAAAGCCAGCGCTGGTCAGTGACTCAACTAGCGAGAGTAGGCCCCAAGCAAGACAGGCTTTCTACAACGCCTGAGCACCACGATAGCTGTCGCGGTCGGCTAGGACGTACCTATTGTCTCCTGGAAAATAGCGTCGTCAGCGGCGAGGCTTAACCAAACACAATGTAGTCATTATTCTCTTCGTGTTGACACGAAGGTGATTCATAGAATCCAGTTGTGTTTGACACCAGGGGCGGGTTGTTTCTTTCCTTGCTTGGTCATGTTCATCGTCACGGCTAGTTCTAAGTCGGATCGTACAAAATTAAGATGACATGATCCCGAGTAAAACCATTAGGTTTGTTTGTTTTAGTTATTAATTTTATACATACAGCGGGTCACACGTGGTTCAAGCAGGAAAGCCATACGGCAGATGGACAAGTGCACGTAAAATAACTCAAGCACAGCAAGACGTGCAATAACGCGAAGTACTGCTTCTAGAATACGGTTCACTTAGAATGGTATAGAATAGTATAGAACCTCATTTAACATCATCTGCATGATGCAGGAGACCTGCGGAAAAAGCTGAAAGAAGTCAGCTTGACAAGGCCACAGGCACCATTCATTGGCATGATACATAAAATTCGCGATGGTATGATATATAATGGCACGTCCCACTCAGACACTGTCTGAGGGAAAAAAGAATACAAAACGTATTAGTTCTGGCAATAAACGGGGGAAGTAACTGAACGGAAGTGCAGAGTTAGTCTGGTTGGAAGAAGAGATAAATACGTTGATGGGTCTACCGACCGTTTCCGGTTCAGTGACGCGAAAAGAAAATCAGGTCGTAGATGACCCCTGCGTGGCTCTAGCGGGTGGATGCGATTACCAGACATTCGATGGGATGGGAAATCGGTCGGTGAGTGTTGTGTAGATAAATTGACTTTCGCTGGTTTGTATTCATAAAAGTTTTTTTTGCTTTTGTGTGCCGGTCTCATCCCATACTGGCGTATTCCAGTTGAGTCCATAAAAATGATAAATATAGCGCAGTTTATGCCTCAAAAAACCAAGCTTGCTAACAGCGGCTGAGCATATGCTTTCTATGTCAGGCTAGTAGTAATCGTAAATTCCAAGTATTTGTAGCTAGTTAACTCTCGTGAAAAATCAGTTTCTAGTTTGTATGCATGTTTTAATGAACGTTCTTTGCAAGGAAGCTGCATATAGAGACATTTATCGGTTAAATAAATCCATTCCTCGCCTAATACACCATTTATGAATGTTTGCAAGAATATTATGAAGTTTGGTTTGATCACCAGGACCGTTAGTTTCCCAGAATAGAACACAGTCGTCAGCAAACACTGTAATCTGCACGCCAGAATCAATAACATTGACGATGTCATTGATGTACACAAGGAGCTGTACTGGACCCAAGACTCTTCCTTGTGGCACAGCAAAATAGTCAGTGTCTTTCCATTCAGTTAAGACCGTCGACCAGCGGATCTCGGCGCAGTACAAAAAGGGCAAACACGTCTTTTTTTTTAATTTACGTTTGAGCAAATACTCCCAGTTGATTAGCTCTATGAAACCTAGGCGGGTGGATGTTTTACTTTAGGGGAAAAATATAGAATGTCCTTTTTGCCCCTCGTAGAAGCCCATGTATTGACAGCAAACTAGAATTCCACAGCCTCCGCGCAATTAGGGAAAGTAGAGAAAACAGCGTAATTTTAGAGTCGTCCAACCGGCTAATTGCCATATAATTTACTTTGGGATCGTTTTTATAAAACAAAGTTTCAGCCGCTTTCTGTAACCACACTTTCTCCATAGACGGCCAAATATTGACAGCAGCCGGGCATTCTGTAGCGTTTACAAGTTCGCTCTGAACTAATTGTGAAAAGCAATGACACTCGGTGTAATGATAGAGGTGTCCTAACGGCCATTTTCAGCATATTTTTTTACAAGATGTCCACAATAGAATAATATCTGCAAAACATTCACCGAAAAGTTGGCTTTGCCGCCACATGTAATTTTGTCGGCACGACTTTTTTCTGGCCTATGAACCTGTCGACGCACGCTTTTTAGTCAGAACTTAGCGTATAACAGCTCCGCTATAACAAGCTTCGATAGATGCACGGGAAAGCCCTTGTAACAAATTCGGTTATGAATCAATCAGTTCGGTGCAGTTAACGCCCGTTAATTCAGGCCTAACGGGACACCAAAATATGGTCACTCGGCATATGTGAACCGCGTGGGAATGTTGGATGAATTCTTCGATGTTTCACTGAAATGAAAAGCTGCATGGGCGGAAAAAGTACAAGGTAATCACAGCCTATAGTTTAGAGGCTTTCAGAAACGAGCAGGAGCGCCAGTTTTGTAATCTCATAGCCTCCAAAGCTATTGGTTTCCGTATGTATTCAGATATGCACAGCGCATGAATAAAAGAACGTACTCGACAGATCGAATGCAGGGTGAATTTAACGACGTGGTCCATTTACCCTGTCAAAAAGAACCGGGTTATTTTCTTTAGCTATGCATGGTGTACTTGCCGGAAGTTTTCTATGCGGCCGAATGAAGAGAACTGTCGAATTAACCGATGTAGAATCAACGGCAGTCGATTTCATATAAAGCCAGTACAGATATGACATAATTTGCATTCCGCGGCGGTTGGCCATTCTTCGACCCAATGAGGAATGCCAGGAGATAGCACCAGTCGGTTGTCAACTACTGCGCTCTTTCGCAGGGTACACAGGTCGTTATCTTCCCTTTAACACACAGAAATTAAGTACTGTAAATGAGGTACCTCTACTCCATTATTACCGTCCTTACATCTTTCCAATCTGCACGAGTGGTTTTTTTCATACTGGTCTATACCACTGGTGGTGGTCTATACTTTACAGATACACCGCGTAAGTTGAACGGAAATCGAGAAAATGAGGTTTAAGAGATCAAAGCCTTACGTGAAAATTCATCGCTAGAAAATAGAGAACTTGAAAACACGTGTAGAAGCAGCACTACGCCTTACTGGCTTCAAACAAAGTGAAGAAAAATAAATACTACAGATAAGCAGATCTAAGTGGAAGGCAAAAAGGTAGAATAAAAATGGCAACCTCGACATGGTTCACAGATGAGACGAACCTCTTTCTGTAATATAAAACCTTTACTGAAGCTTACGTCACCCAGTTATGCAAACATAGCGTCTTGATGTAGTATTTGAAATTGCATCCAGAGAAAGCCAGATCAAAAAAAAAAAAAAAAAAGAACGCCAGTCCCGAAGGTTAGAGAAAATCTAAGGCAGGGGTAGGCTCACAGAAAGCCAATTAAAACACGATTCATAACACATATATGAATTCAGGAAGAAAACAAGCGTAGCAACGATCCAACATGGAAGTCAAAGGAACAAAACGAAAGAAATACACAATGAAAAAAAGTACAGCAGTGCACGCTGAAGAGGTCAAGCTCTAATGCACCTCGTGTCGAGCTTGGAGACCAAATAACGCTGCTTTCGTTGTATCAACTGCTGCTCCTGTTAGCCCTGAGCTCAGCGGGCTGCCTTTTTGTTATTTCTGTTTCTTTTGTCTTCGTTTCACCCTTAAACAAAAATGACACAAGGCTACCCCATCCGTTCTTCAAGCTATACCGGTTCAGGTAGCGTCCTCCGCTATGGCATTCCTATGTTGTGCTTCTTCGGGCCACCAGGCCGTGTGGCTTTCTACAGCTCGGTTACGCGCTTCGTCAACTTTAAGCTTTCATTCCCGAGAGGCAGACCACTCAGCCCTTGGCTCGGGCTCTTTCGTTCGATCCGCGCGACCATCGGAGCAAGAGGTGATCGGGCGGCTATTTCGGGGGTGGTACCAGAGGCGGATGGAAGGACGAGTGCAGTCGGCGTCTTGGCGCGTGGAGCCTGACCGCTTCGTGGTCACCCTCTGAGCGAGGTCTCCTTAGTGGTCGTTTGGGAGAGCTCGGAGGGCCGCGGCAACAACAGGGAACGATTGGGCCTGTTAAGTGTCCACCCTTGGTACCCGGAGTGGCCGCAGACTCGTGCTGAGAAGACGAGCAATGAAAACGAGTAAGATCGAAAGACGCACACAGAAATAAACACCAGACTACAACCAAAACCGAGTCGAGTGTGTTGAATGCTTTGTGAACCGTCACAGCAGTTACATTTTTACCGAATCTGTAGTAACGGCCTTTTTGCTCTTGGCATTATAGGGTATTGTGCCGTGGACCAGCTGGATACAACATCGCGTAGGAGGTGTTAGAATTTTGTAGGGAGGCATTGAAATCGAAGAAACTGCTGAGCTCTTGGGGTCCTGCCACAAACTTCCGCAGCCTTGACGGAATCCAGCAGAAGTAAGCAAATACACTCATTTCTCATTACATTAGAGAATGTGATGCTGCGCCTATTTTGAGTGAAAACTTCACTCTTGTGCGTACGTCACCAAACTTTTATACCATTGCATCTACTGACCGACGCAAAGCGGCTAAGGCTGAGCAGCCTACAGACTCTTAGGTAGTTATGCTTGAAAGGTTGTACATGCCCCCAGCGCAAACGCTCTTGAAAGAGGAGCAGTGCATCTTGAAACAATATGCTTGTCTTGTTCTAAGAAAAAACGTCTCCGACCGTCAAAGTACATCTCCATAGCCACTATTCAGATCCCGAAGAGACAGAAGACCACGGATGAGAACCGACGTTATTCGGTATTTACGCATCACTCCCGGTGTGAAGTTACGCGCAGGAAACCTCTAGAAAGGATACTTACGCACACTGCTGAGAACTCTCACTAGGGAGTTTCAACGACATTTTTTTAGAAGTGATTCGGACTTAGCTTACCTGGTTTTAGTTACTAATAAAAAAAAAACACTTTGGAACGCGAACCCTGCATGTGGAAGACATCAGGGGTAGTGACATCCCATAACGAGCAAAAGTAAATTGACGATCATCGTGTCGCGTGGCGAGGTACAACGACTACAGGAAGGAAGAAAAGAACGAATAGCAAACAACACTAAAGAAAATACAGAGAGGCCTGCGCCGCCAGGCGGTTGAGTGACCTGCGTCGGGGTCCAGGTTTCTACGGGATGGAGTAGGACATCCTATATGCAGCAGACAGTCTCGATTACAGACCTTCCACGCTTCCTCCGTAGGTCTGGCGCGCAGAGGGTCATCGGCAGATTTATTGCTTCTGCGTGTGCCGGAATGTAGTGCCGTGTCGCTTTTAGGACCTCACAGGATGCTGAAGTTCTGCTCCGCTTTCCTAAATGATAGATCGCAGCGCCATGGTTGACCGTAAAAGCCTACCTTCCACTCTGGGACGAGTAGGTGCGAACAAAAAAAATATTGGCCAGTGAAGCTTCATAGATAATTGCTATTTGACGAATTTGAAATGGTCATGTCTCTTCTTTTTTTAAAGGCGGTCATCATTCATCAGGGGTAGTTCGCAGATAATTAGAACGTGCAAGTGTAATTGATTTGTTGAGCCATACCTTTCGGTGGGGCTACGGAAACATACATAAAATAAAGGTACCATAGGTCGGACGGAACGGGAGTTTGCAATTATGTATTACGAGAGACTACAAATTTCTATATAATTATGAGAACTACTGTTTAGCTGGTATTCAAAACTCAGCAGTTAGCAAAATCGGGGACTTTTTTTAACGAAAGCCCTTTTACCCCACTCTAAAGGATTCTGCCTGAGTGAGGGGGGAACACTGCTGGCGGGGCAACGGGAGGTGGGGGTGAGGATGCGTGTTGGTGCCGGCATGAAGCTTAATACCCCTCTACGAGGTCTAACGTCGTCAACCGGCAGCCATGTATTGACGTGAAATGATGCGTATTTGTAGTCCCAAAACCCAACTGGAAATCCTTGATTGGCGGCGCTATTTATACCGTGCGTATGTAAAATGAGCCGGTGTGGTGCCATTGCATTGGTCTTACAGGTCTGCTCATGCATAATTTGATTACCCCTCATGTATGTAAATCAATACTATTGTCTCCATTGAATGCTTGTTGTTAAAGATTGGATATTGCTCGCCAGTAAAAGGTTAAAAAGTGTAACAGCTGCGCAACGTCAGCAGCGGCGTCATGCAGCTACAACCACCAAAGATTGCGCACGGAATATTGAGAGCATGCGGCGAGCTAGGTCGGACCTGGGCGTAGTTCTTGAGTGATGCAAGACAAGAAAGATCATGCTATCCGAGGCGTATACAGCTTTGCGGAGAAACCGGAGAGCACCATAGTGACGTTCTAGGTAATTGAGATGCGGAAATTGCTCCGATGGCTTCTGCAGAGGTGAAGCAAGGGATGAAGATTGAAGCAAGAGCAGTAGGGTGAACTGCTTCAGCTTTTCGTATTATTTCCGACATACCGCAAATTTTAGGGGACCGATACAGCGTCAGGTTCTTGTGTGTGTGCCGCTGTGATAATGAAAAGCCCGGACCGTATGGAGGGCATTTGGTAAAATAATTGAAGTAAAAAACGAAACACTTACTCATGTGGTTTCACTTTAGTTGGAATGCTTCAAAGCCTTGCCGCACATCCACTTCTGTCTTACCGGCAGAATGTAACCGCTAGAAGAGAGCGAACGGAAGTAACCGCTAGAAGAGAGCGAACGGACTCGGTAAAGCATAGAAAGTATCGAGACCCGGCGTATTTGAAATCCAATTATTTATACCGATCGACTCTGGAAATCACCTGTTGGAAATCACCTGTAATATATTCCTGGGGAAGTATAGTGCGAAAGTTCGAAGCGGGGGGCTTCGAAGTTGGGTTGAGACCTACCTCGTATTGGAGAAATGGTTTCGCTGGTGTAGGGGTGTCCGAGTCGTCAGAAAGGAAAAAGAAGAGAGGAAGATATAAAAGACGCATGCTGGGCTTCTTACAAGCAATGTAGGCTACCAGTCGTTCGAGTGTTCTCAGCTGATACGCTGAAGAGGGGCTTGGCTCATTTGAAGAAAATATTGGTGTGGGCGTGAGAGAATAGATCCTCTGAGAGATGAAACTTTCCAAAGATGAAAATACGACGCTTTAAAAAAATTAAAAACCGAGATGTAAAAAGAAGGGTCAAATATCAGGAATTGGAGACGGGGTGTATAGTTATGCGGCAGGCGAGCGCATAATATGTTTCACAGAAAGAGAGGTACTAGAATGAGTTCGAAAAGGCAGGGCTCAAATAGAGAGACCAGCACTCGTCTACAAGTGGAGCGTTTGATAAGCACTGACTGCTAGGGCTAACGTACATAAATACAACAAGAAATCCCTAAATTGGGACTACATACACAACAAACGGTAAAAAAAAAACAAAAAAAAAATACCTGTGTAGCTCTAAGTGAAGCGCATCAACTCAGTCATGGGCTTTTTCAAGATTCCCCCCAAAAAAGCTGTAAAGAAAGGCTCGTTCAGGGATCGTGTTGTTTGGGGAGCTTGAAGAAGTGTAGTGTAAGAAGCATGCAGCCGAAAGAAAGCAAAGTGATGACGGGTGGTACCAAGTACTGAACATGACGTGTCGCCACAGCGAAGTCTACACCCAGCACATCAAATCACGTTAAAGTATCTACTGACAGCGGCACACTGAATGAACCTTGAAATTCCGACGTGACACGTAGTAGAGATAAGAATAAAAGTAGTTAACGAATCGCTGTTGTTCTTCAAAGTTAAAGCGGCTGACAATAAAGACGAGAAGGACAGAATTTAGTGCAGACGAAGTTCACTTACGGAACGATAGCTCGTCCTCTAAAACTAGAAGTACGGCTGAAAATTCATGTAGAAAGTTGAAGCTGAAAAAATTATTTTAAAATAGCTACACGTTTCAGAAGGCGGAAAAAGTTTGTGACAGGAAGTTTTTGAGCCCCGACATTAGCTCCATCCATCATACGTGTCAACTTACCGGACAAGGTCTGTAGTCAGCAGATTTCAGAGAATAGAGAAGACTGCGTAGGCTGAGCGTAACTTAACCAGGCATTACGGGACCGCGTGTGGCAAGAAGCTCTTTACGCAAGCTTTGAGAAAAGTCCTTGGCAGGAAGCTGAATTTGGTCGTTGATGTCTTCACCAGCCCCCACGGTTAGGGAGAGCTTTTTCTGCCGGTTATTTCTTTCTCGCGCCGCTAAATGAAAGGTTCATATACTTTGGTTTGGGTATATGAGAAAGAGGTATATTAGGTTGGGTAACCCAGTCAAGTGAACTAACTCACCGTGAGTCAGCCTGATCCTGAGGCCCTCAAACTTGGTGCTCTCTCGCAATTCATCACTTTTAATTGATACAAACATTTTGTGTCAGCAGTTTTCTCATCAAACACAAGTTGATCTCGAACAAAAAACTTTACGCCCATGTCGAAGTTTTAGGTTGGGTAAACAGACAAAGGTCGCACGCGTAGTTCCCAACGGTGAAGTCACGGTTCTCCACACGTTGCACAGGACGACCTTTTTCCGATTATTGTGGGACTTTGAGGGCACGTCGTCACGTTGGCGGAAAGTGCTGGTGAAGAGCAATAACATATAAAGACGCCCAAATCTTGGTAGCATACTGGCCCCGTTTACTTTTCCCCAGCACTTCTGTGGCCTCTGTTTCTTCCTTTCTCGTGGGCACGCAACGGGTTTCGGAAGAGCGGAACCACTGAAGTTTTGATGTGTACATGCAATATTTTTGTAATTTCCTGTGCAGGCTCGCCAAGACCATTCCGACCGGTTTTGTCGCGCTCACGTTTTCCACTAAGGCTGACATTTGAGTCGTTCCAACGTCAAAACCCAAGGCACCTTTTTATGTTTCCTCTTATTGCTGTTATGGTCATATCCTAGCTGTTTATTTAGATGTTGATACTGTTAGTTTCTGGCTTCAGATATTATACATTTGGAACATGCTCGGAGATGTTTCCTAGGTATAGTAAGTATTTTCTATCCCAATTTGAAGCGCTAGAAAGGAAGTGCGAATATCGTACATGCGGTCATCCCAACCTGATTGTTTGCAACACTAAAATTCCTGCTTGAACTCGGTCATGACCTTCGAAGATTATGTGTGAAGCATATCTCGCCCACCGGCGCTGGATGAAAGAGATGTCATATAATGGCCGTGTGTTGCTAAAGGCAGCTTGAGAAGTGTCTCGTTGTCCTTTTGTTTATAGTGAGAACAAGTTTAAGCACCCGTTCAACAAACCGTATAATTTGTAGCGTAATAAGATAATTAGAATGTGAGAGGCCTCTGCCCTGCAGTGGACGTAGATAGGCTGGTGATGATGATGATGATGCTGATGATGGTGATGAATAAGATCTCTTATGCATCGAATTCAACCAATGGTTGATCTTATCCAACTACATATTCTGCTGTTTGCGACAGCACAACAATAGCGGATTATCAAGACAAACATCCTGGCGCCATTTTTTTTCTTAATTAAGGGTATTTCAAGTTGTATTTCAGGTGAAACACTATTGCGGTTTTGTCGTTAAGGAGCTCTGACGAATACTGTATTAAACACCTGGAGATGACACAATGCGTAGAATGTTGCCTTTCGGTTCAGCGGATAACAGCTTGCTAAACAGGCGTTTTTAGTTGCTACTCTCAAAATACTGCAGCCACCGTCTGACATCACTGGACAGATATTTGGAAAAACAATTGAGCACAGTGTCAATAATTTGCACCAAAACAAAAGTCTGCTTTTTCGGGCACAAGAAAGTTTTCGTGTTATGGCGTGGTGTACAGCCGATTGTTACGCGTGAAAACAATTCCTGCTTGTTCCGAACCTTCTGAGGGAATTCTTGTTTATTCTGCTGTTAGCAGGCAATTTGCTCCCAACACCTTCATGAAACGTGTTCACTTGCACCGGCGCAACCTGCCTTCCTTCTGAATGTAGGCGTAACAAGTTTCTCGCTTCCGATCCTTTCCGTTGGTTCGCTTCGTACTCAGTTTAAGAAAGCCGACGGAAAATTCGATGGGGTATTTACGAACGCTTTCTGCGCCGTAATGCGATTGGTCTTTGCTCGAGCCATGTTGCCGCTCAGTGGTGCTCCCACAGAGGTCTTCTTTCCAAAGCAACGCTCGAGTTTCTACTTGAGAAAATCAGGCTGTGAACAGCGTCGTCCCACTTGCAACTAGAGAAGAAAGTGACAGCGAAAAATAATAATAGCCATTCTGTCATCGCGGCATCATAGCGGTGGCGCGTTGCTTGGTGGCGCGGCAGCTATACTCTTGAATGCGTTATTTATGGGCTCGGAAGATTAGGCCTGCTGACGACTAACCGTGGAAACGCGCTGCTGCATACTGCATGAGCAACGGGAGCTGGTAGCAAATCGATAACCATTGCTGACGCGTGCATGTGCGCGTATATAGGGCACATACTGGGGGAAGGAGCTCCGCTTACAGGAAGCAGCGTTCCAAGGCAAGCTATTGGTTTCCGGAAATCAATCCAATGCTGCTGCAGACGGAATAGCTTTGGTAGCGACGGCTTACTACGGATCTGACAAACTTTGTCAACGTAACGTTGTTGTGGGTTTGAAGAATAGTTTTAAACGTTGTGAGGAGGCGCTGCTCACCGGACAGGGGTCAGCAGGTCGAAGCGAGGAAGAAGACGTGTGTGCGGAGGCCGAAGAAGGGCGCGGGAGAGAAAGAGGAGGAGGAAGCCGGAGGATCGTGGCACGAGAGCGGAAGGAATTCTTTTTTCTGCTCCATTATTTTGCCTCGCTTGATTTATTGTAAAGAAAACATAACTCTTCTTGGCCAATCCCCCTAAGTGGGTATGCGCCATTTTTCGGGCCACCACCACCACCACCAACGTGGTTCGAGGAGCGACCTGCCGGACGAGAACGTTCGGGGAACCTCCGTTGCGAGCCGCATCTTCCCCGCGGACATCAAGGCAGCTCAGCCGAGACTGGCCACGGAGCACCCGGGCCGAAGCACTCAAGCGTCGCAGCACCGGTATCGACAAGGCCACGCGGCAGCGCCCCGAGCCTAGCGCACGGGACCCGACTTTGCGGCGGCCAGCGCCAGCGTCAAGGAGACAGCGCCTGCAGCCATCACACCGATCAAGTGTACCGCCACAGCTTCCTACCGCCGAGTACTGCAAGACTGCAAGACGTGAGCGGGAACTCTATTGAGTTAACAGTGTCTTGTCGGACATCTAGTCCTTTGATTATATTAGGTCATAGTTAATTGTGTATTTTTTTAATTCTGTCCCGTTAATATACGTTGTCCTTGTCTGACGTCACGTGCCTCGCTTTTTCTTCGCCAGTGAAACTTGACCTCCTCATCCACACAACAACCCGCATCACAAAAATGGCGTCCGCGACAGGACTCTCTGCGTAACTTCCAGAGAGTCGAGGAGGTAATTTTTGCGGCGGAGAGGAGAGCACTTGGCGCCGGAATGGACATGGACAAATTGCTCGCCGTGGGAAAACAGTTAGGCCTGGTGGGCAGTGAGCTGAAGGAATGGGTCGAGAGAGAGATGGAAAAGGAAAGACAGGAAAGACAGGATGCGAGACAGGAAAGAGCGCTTGCGAGGGATGCCGAGCGTGAGAGACTCGAGCTGGAACGGGAAGTGCTAGATCGCAAGCTACGACTCGAGGAGACCCGAGCTCACGCGCCTGATGCCAACGACAGCGGGGACGGAGGAGCTCGTGGAGGGAGCAGCTCAGACTTTATCAGCCCCCATAAGCTCATTCCGGTTTTTAACGACTCCAGAGACGACCTGGACGCTTATATCCAGAGGTTTGAGCGTGTCGCTACTGGTCAGGGGTGGCCGAAAGAAAAATGGGCAACCACAATTAGTTTGTGCCTGACTGGTGAAGCCCTGAGTGTAGTCGGTCGCCTGTCTCCAGAGGATTCTTTAGACTACGAAAAGGTCAAAGGAGAGTTACTGCAAAGATTTCGGTACACCGCAGAAGGCTACAGAGAGAAGTTTCGAGGGTCGGTGCCGGAGGAGGGTGAAACTGGTCGCCAATTTGCAGCTCGGCTCTCCGGATACTTTGACAGGTGGATGGAGACAGCCCGAGTTGAAAAGACTTATGCGGGCCTGCGAGAGAAAATCATCACTGAACAGTTTATGAACAGGTGCCCTAAAAGCTTGTTAGTCTTCTTGAAAGAAAGTAACTGCGCCAAGTTGGAAGAGACGGTGGTAGCTGCCGATAACTACCTAGACGCACAAGAACAACGGAGTCTTGGCTCTTGGTCGGCAGCGAACGCTGAGGGCAGCCTCAATCCTCATAACCACGGCAAAACCCTTCCTCAAAAGAGAGTTAACTCCCGACCGGAAAAGTTATGTTTCCTGTGTGACAAACAGGGGCACACAGTGGCCGAGTGTTGGAATCGCACGAAAGCTTGTTTTAAGTGTGGCCAAACTGGACATAGGGCTGATAAGTGCTATCACCAGAAAGATGAAAAATTACAGGCATCGTGCGTAGTACAGCCTCAAAAAGAAAGCCAGGAGTTCGTCACTCTGAACACTGGGGAAAAAATTCCAGTCGTAAGCGCGGTCAGAGATAAATGTCTGACATCCCTCAGTAACCTGCCTGTTGCCAAAAGGTGGCTAGGAGGCAAGAGTATCAGTGTGCTGTGCGACACCGGGTGCAACACCGTGATCGTCAGAAAGGACTTGGTTCCTGCTAAAAACTTCACAGGAAAAATTAGCCCTGTCCTCCTCCTAGATAGAACCATCAAGTTCCTTCCGGAAGCAGACATCGAGGTTAAACCTCCGTTCTTTTCGGGAAAACTCGCCGCAAAATGTATGCAAGATCCTCTCTATGACTTGGTTTTAGGAAATGTGGAGGGTGTCTCGATGTCTAGCTCCTGTGTGGAAATGACGCTTCGCCCTCAAACGACAAGGGAACAGGCTCATTTAAAGAAAGAAGACAAATGAACATTCAAGGAGGATGTACCTCAACCTGACATATTCAGGTCAGGAACGCTTAAACCAGGCTGTGGTAAACCTGATCAGGTGAAATCGTTCGAAGAACAACCAACGAATGGGATGGAAAATTGCTTTGACGTCAGCCGGAAGCAATTCATCGCGAAACCTAGACCAGTGGCAAGATCCTTGAAAACACGCAAAAACTTCTTCGGGGGACGCAAACTACCTTCCGGGGAAAGGCTTAACCACTTGGTCTTGCCTAAGCCACATCGAGAACACCCGAATCGTTCGAATGGGAGAGGTTGTTGGCGGGTCGCAAAGGTACCCAAAAGACCGAATCCAGAGTTAAGGCAGAATATTATGGACGAGACGTGCAAGAGGACGTGAAAAGACTTGTTAGCTTTCGTGACATGAGGTTGAACCAGAACTGTTTTGCGCAATGCCAATAACTGGTGTATCATCAGTTTTTGCCCTCTCGGAATCTTGCTCACCATATGTATACAATGATGCTAGGCTTGAGCTTTTTCTGGTCAGAATGCGAATTCTGTGTTTTAAGTCTTACGCTTGTGACGTGGGAGGGGATTACTTTAGCCGCCTTCAATGAAGGCATGGAACGGTCCCGGTTCTAGAACTGTTGTTTGTCAGTATTTCTGTGCATTTTAGTGTTTCTATGCATTTTGAGTCATCGCTATGTAGTGTGATAGGGATCAAAGTGAGTGTCGGACGGGGAAGTGTGATAGTTATATTACTCACTGCAAGTGAAATGCGCGTCGACCAACAGACCTGTACCATCAAGGACTGTTATCCGCCAACCAACTGCTCACCGGAAGTGTTTTCCCCCAAAACACTTCTTTCGATGGGGGCAATTGTGAGGAGGCGCTGCTCACCGGACAGGGGTCAGCAGGTCGAAGCGAGGAAGACGTGTGTGCGGAGGCCGAAGAAGGGCGCGGGAGAGAAAGAGAAGGAGGAAGCCGGAGGATCGTGGCACGAGAGCGGAAGGAACGAGGTTCGAGGAGCGACCTGCCGGACGAGAACGTTCGGGGAACCTCCGTTGCGAGCCGCATCTTCCCCGCGGACATCAAGGCAGCTCAGTCGAGACTGGCCACGGAGCACCCGGGCCGAAGCACTCAAGCGTCGCAGCACCGGTATCGACAAGGCCACGCGGCAGCGCCCCGAGCCTAGCGCAAGGGACCCGACTTTGCGGCGGCCAGCGCCAGCGTCAAGGAGACAGCGCCTGCAGCCATCACACCGATCAAGTGTACCGCCACAGCTTCCTACCGACGAGTACTGCAAGACTGCAAGACGTGAGCGGGAACTCTATTGAGTTAACAGTGTCTTGTCGGACATCTAGTCCTTTGATTATATAAGGTCATAGTTAATTGTGTATTTTTTTAATTCTGTCCCGTTAATATACGTTGTCCTTGTCTGACGTCACGTGCCTCACTTTTTCTTCGCCAGTGAAACTTGACCTACTCATCCACACAACAACCCGCATCACAAACGGTCTTGTCCCATATGATTAATAAATTTATCTCAATCAATTTTACGCTCATACAACAGCAAAGAGCTCTGTTCTCGCGAAATTTATCAAAGCATCGCTGAAGTATGTGTTTGAGAAAAGCTCTAGAAGCCTGCAGAATACGACGATGGTGTACGCCACCTGCATGTTCATGGGGTGTATAAGCGAAGATTTCTCCAGCAAGAAAAACAAAAAAAACACATTAGCACTGTTTTTAAACAGTTTTTCTGAACTTATGGAAACTTCTATCATCTAGATCACACATTTAGAATATAATTTCTCCATCACGTAACATTTTCCGCATGTCTTTGGCCGTTATATCTTTACCAAGTGGTGGGGCGAGAAGCTGGGAAAGATCATTAACTGGACTGAGGAACGAAATGAGGCACCTTGGTGGCGAAGAACGTACTCATTCAGTGCAAGGCAGGAGTGGTTGGAGTTCCATGGGATAGGCCTTTGTCCTGCCTTGAATGTAAATATGATGACGACGACGACGACGATGATGATAATAAGCCGTACTGCAATCACACGTCTCCTGGCCCAGGGGCTATGTGGATGCGTAGCCCCCCCAAATAATAATTATGCTACTACTATTACTACTCATTCTACTAAAATTAGCAATATTAATGAATTTCTATATTATTAATAATATCACCTCAAATACCATATGTAGTAACGGATATGCCAGAAATAAAGAGAGAATAAAAAATTCAGCGACGCTTGCACTCACGCGCAAGACTCGAATGGCGAAGCTGTTGTAGGTGGGCATTGAGGGACACATAGTTAAAGGGGCCCTGAAAGGCATTTTGAGCACACTAAATGAAGTAGCGCAATCGTTAGATTGGGTCGTCAAGGTCATCTGGGCCAAGTATTACTCTCTTACGCGCAGCGGAAAGCTCACACTTTTGTTGCAAAGTTTGTCGCCTTTTTCTCACCCTTTCTTTCGTGTTTTTGGACGCCGCCATCTTCACATGTCTACATCATCAATTCCCAGATGTTCGTCATGAGCTAGACATCCTGCTATTGGGCGGCTTTTTCACGCACTTCCGGCAAAGAGATGAGTCGTCTGCTCAGCGTCGGCTCGCCGGCTGATCTGCCAGCGGAGTGTCGGAGTGCTTGGACATTTTACGACAAACGAAACAAGTGTAAAACAAACGCTTAACCGTTTGTATTGAATGCAACATGGCCGTAACACGACATGATATTCTCTTACCTGAGTTCGTTCCGTAAAGAAAGCGTTGAAGCCCTGTGGCACTTCTTTCGTGCAATCGCAGAGAACGCCCTGAGCCGAATGCCCGGGTTTGACGGATACATTTTATTCCACTTCAAAACAATCTAGAGATCCGTTTCGAACGAACACAACGTCACAACATGCGTTGCAAGTCTGAACCGCGATTGACAGACGATAGGTTGCCTCCTCCTGCCCGTCGTAAATTCGGCACTCACCTAGCGCGCGGTTTGCGGGGACGAACAGCAAGTCACTTAACTCTGGCGCGCAAGCCAAGATGGCTTTTAGCCACGCACACTGCACATACCCCATGCGAGGTTGAGTCGTACGTCGCTCGAGAAAGATAATCCAGACCATGGGAAGCACTATCCACCCGCAGAAGCACAACGTCGCATTTCATCGCGAAACAAAGGCGTCCACAACAAACACACCATCGCCTCCTGTAATGCCAAACGCATCTCACACTTCCCAATGGGAGTGAGTGGTACGCCTGCAGTGCCCACATGTCGCGAGGTGGGGCCCCGAGCTGAACCGGGATCACGCAACCATAATTGAGCATGTTTTGCCAACGTTGCCGCTCTCCACCACGCGTCGCCTCAAGCTTAACTGGTCACATGATTGAAGCGTTTTGTGCACGGGTTCTGTATCGGTTTAAAATGTCTTTTAGGGGCGAAGCTCCTTAGGGCGTGGGTCTGTCCATCCTCGACGTATGTATGTAGCCACCTCTAGTTTAGTTCTTGGATTGTTTACTAGATGGCGTGGCTACCTCTAGTTTAGTTCTTGGATTGTTTACTAGATGGCGGTACTTGTATATGATGAAAAGATGCGCTTGGATTGTTTACTAGATGTCGGGGAGCGTTGTAATAAAATCCGTTCGCTGTTGGCGCGCGCTCGGAGTCGCCCGATGGATAAGGCTGCAGATGTGCGAGCCCGCGAGGCAGAAGCGCTCCGTGAAGCTGCGCGACGCCGCCGCCAAGATCCTGCCGTACGAGAGCGGGAGGCCGAAGCGTGTCGTCTGGCAGCGCGACGACGCCGCCAAGATCCCAGCATTCGAGAACGAGAGGCCCAAGCATCACGGCAACGGCGCGAGGACCCTGCCGTACGCGAAGCGGCACGGCTGCGGCGCGAAGAGGATCTCCAAAACGTCAGAGAACGGGAAGCGGCGAGAAAGCGCGCGTATCGGCAGGCAGACCCCGATGCAGTGAGAGCTCGTGAGGCGTCTGCAAAACGCATCAGGCGAGCTCAGCCCCAAGGTGCCGACGCGCGGTTTAAGCGAGACTTTCTAGACGTTATGTTCGGACACAGATGTAGTGGGCGAACTTTCACTGAAGAGTCACGGTTTTACCGATGATTTCCCCTCAGGAGCTTCGCCCACTCATCATCATTCACCCCGTGGATATGCTGTGAATTTTGTTTCACATGCCGCCGGCCCGAATTACCACCACCGCAAAATAAGACCCGGCACCAGCGGGGCCACATCTGATACGGTGCTTTTTGGATAAACAGTGCGCGGTGCATGAAGGGGACCGAGCGGACGAGCCACCCCGAGCGGCTGCGAGTTCGCCGCCGATTAAAAGTCACGTGCTGCCCTGCAGCAACGCACACCGCGAAAGGGCAAGGCCAGGCCGCCGCACAAATGCGGCCAGATTTTTCGTTCGCTTTTCCAGCCTTGAGCGGAGTGCGGGATTTATGGTGTCAACAAAGCTTGCCCGTAGCAGACGGCAGTATGCGGAGCGCCATAGCGGAAGTACGTCACCGCTGAAGCGCGCAGCATCATGGGAGGGAAGGATCACGCGCCGTCAACAGTTGAAAAGAGGAGGAAACGCGGCGCGACGATAATGCGCGGTTTTTGATTTACGATTTCTCAGCTAATACTCATAGCTTTAACAAAATTCTTGCGGGAGGAGATTGCTAATACATTGTCGTATTTGGTTACATGTACATCCATGCATCGGCGGAAGGTATTTCACGACCCCTTTAAGATTCAGTACGATTGTTTATTTGAATAGTTGCGGTGCTAGTAATCGTCGTCACATGTATCGAAGAGGTCGCCGCCTGCTTCACGGCGAGGGGTGGATGCACAGTCATCCTCAGCATTGTAGACTTCCACCAGCTCAACTGGAGAAGCTCTCACAAAGTCGCGCGAGGCTTGAACCATAGCGAAGCTGCAGAATTTCTTTACACCTGAGCCCTGAAGGTGACATTGCCACACATTTGTACAAGTTTGAAATTGTTTATTTGCGTGTTACGTCTTGCTTTTCGCTGCGCAAGTAGTAGTCGTCATATGCATCGATATCGTCGTATTCCTCATCCCAAGCATTACATGCGGGGTATCGCTTGACGACAGCGTTGGAGATTTTTTTTTCGGCGGTCCCCGCGAGGCACGCCCTCACGAGTGCTCGGCATTTTCTTCGTATGTTTTCCTGCAACACTAAACTTACGGCTCGTACATCAGCTCCGCTGTTAATGTTGTACCAGCTTTCAGACGGAACATCTATAAGGAGATGTTGTACGACCCCATCGTGCAATATGAAGCGTTACTTCTAATATGCATCGTGAAAGATGTGAACTGGTGCCCAGTGCCTTTCTCCTTCTAAAAGAAAACAAAAAAATGTATAAAGGAAAACGCGCTAATTTATCCTCTTCCTGCTGCTCAAACTTATAGTAAACAAGAGCTCTTCAGAAGCGTTGCGGCTATGCAGCCGGTCCGATAAAAAATATTCCAGGCGATCGAAACCCAATTTTGTCGTCTCGGGGGTGAGCCGCATGTCAGGAGGATGCGGGCCGAGAAAAGCCGCCAAGGCTGCAAGGAGTCGATGGGCGGCCGCGAGTGCTGCATGAATTATTAATCTGCTTTCATTGCCCGGTGGCTGCGCTGTCAGCGTATTTGAAGGGGCCCATGAATGCCGACAGTGTCCGCCTGCCGTGCCGCACGATTTATGAAAAGCAAGCCCTGCCACGAGAAAAACCGCAAAGAAATAAATTAATCTTTCCGAGGGTGTCCCGTAATGAGCTAAACAGAATACGGATGCACTACTACAAATAATTGCCTGTTCTTTTGAGTTTCGTAGAAAACTATCGAGAAATTCAAACAGTGAAAGAGAGACAGATACATAGAGAGAGAGGGAAGGGGGGGGGGGCGTAAGATGCGCTGCGATTTTGGTACCACCGGGTGACCAGAGTCGCATGCAGGCCTGAGTTGGGTTCCACAGTGACTTCTCCCTTTGGTCCTCGGAGGTGCTTGAGGGAGGTGTAGGAGGTATATGAGGGAGACTGGCAGGGTGCCGCATAGGGGTTAGGTATACTGATGGGTGTATGTGGCTTAGCTTTACGGGGTTTTAGGAAGGTGTTTGCTTGCAGTTAGCGCCGGTCGTGTGCTTGGTCATCGGTTAGTTCGTTGCCTGTATAGGGAGGTAGAATCGGTGGGACAGGCGGGATCACGAGGGGGTCTTGTTGTAGAAGTCTATTCTGTCCTTTGCAGGTTCGGCACCATGTTTTGAAAATAGGCTATCTCCCACCCAAATTGTGAGGCCTCCGACCATTCCGCGAGCTGCCTCATCTCCGTCAACACCAGCGTGTGCCGTTGTCCAGATTAGTTCCACTCACCCGCTGCGGTGGCTCAGTGGCTAGGGCGTTGTGCTGCTGAGCACGAGGTCGCGGGTTGGATTCCCGGCCGCGGCGGCCGCTTTTCTGATGGAGGAGAAAAGCGGAAACGCCCATGTGTACGAAATTTTGGCGCACGTTAAATATCGCCAGGTGGTAAAAATTAATCCGGAGCCCTCCACTACGGCGCGCCTCATCGCCTGCGTTGCGTCGGCGCGTTAAACCCTACAATGAGTTGGATTAGTTCCACCGGAGATAAACTGATCTTCAAAAGCCAATGACTTGATCTAGTATACAGGACAAGAATGAGTGCTTGCGTGCACAATTCCACTGCCAAAATGTTTGTTTGAGCACATATGAACTGTGGGGTTGCAAATAAAGCATGGCGGCTGCCCACCGCCATTCCATTTGCATATGAACAATCACATATTTACGACGTTATCTCACTCTGTCGGGAACTTTTTTTCAGCAATGGCTGACGTTAGCTAGGTACTTTGCAAGGATTTATTGTTGGCCTCAGTTTGCTGGTTTCTTACTAGGCCCGAGATCACGGGCAGGCAATGTCGGGGCAGAACCTTGACTTATTTGTGCAGGGTAAAAGTTACTGTGAGAAATCGAGTACGTTACAGAGGATAACGAGCATTGTATTGTTTAAACTAGACCACAGTTGATAAAGTTGCCGAAGTTAAACATTAAAGCCTAGTTTCTTGGGCTGGTTGGTTTAGCTTTGCCAAGTGAATAAAGCCTGCGTAAGAACGGCCGGAAGCGGAAACATGCCGATGGAAAAACTCGGAGTTGATCTTTGTTGAGGCCATTTTCACATGTTGCAGGTATGGCAAAAGGCTAAGGTTTTCTCTTGGAGTTAGTTGCCATAACCGGGTATACTATCCAAACAGGTTTCTTCTTCAGTGGTGTGCTTTCGAGAAATTGTTAGTTGCACCAGCTGCAGCATCGAAATCCTTATTGAACAGTCAAGGTATCAGACCGTTCCCACTAATCGATTTGATTGAACAAATGCTACAGAGAAACATTTGGAAATAGAGTTGGGGCTCCTTGATTATCCTGGGCGCGTGAACCCGATCAAAGTGAAAAGGGGTCGGGTAGACACATTCTACGCAAAAAAGTAGAACTACGGACAGCTTTTTTTTTTGGCTGGTAATCGCCTTTTCTTCTCTCAATTTGCCAGCAAAAGTTGGCGCCACGAAAGAAACTCCTTGAAAAGCAATGTGTGGGCAGGCAAGCCCTGATTAGAGTGACGTAAAGGTTGTGAGTGACATCCAATTAGTAGTTAATCACAACGAAATTCAGTTAGCTCCACAACCCTTGATTGCACAATAGAAACAGAAAAGCGGCGATTACAGAGTTGTTGAAGCACACTTACACTACGTTACGGAATATAATACGGCAAAAAAAATCGGGCAAAACAGTTGGCGATGGTTTAGTTCCAGGTGGAGTGCATGTTCGACGACGCCAGAATTCGTGACAGCTGTTACAGGCTGTTTCGGGTAGACTGCTCTCATGGAGTCAACACAGCACGTGAAAAAAGAAATGTTCTAAGCGTGTTTGAGCATGCAGAGAGAGAGAGAGAGAGAGAGAGAGAGAGAGAGAGAGAGAGAGAGAGAGAGAGAGAGAGAGAGAGAGAGAGAGAGAGAGAGAGAGAATTTTGTGATATTTTTATTCAATTCTGGCGTACTGTATGATGGCCAGCCTAGCCACCCTTGTGTTGTGATGAACTCGGTCCTTCCCCAGGGCTGACAGCTTCAGATACACGTTTATTCCTCCTCCTCCCTCCCTCAAATTCCCTTTTTGTTCACCTTCTTGAGAACGACAGCAGATGGTCGCGAAGTACGCATATTTAAATGAAACTCATTTCAGCAACAACGCACGGGTTTCAGTACTAAACCTAGTTTACTCGAACACTGCTTTCATTGAAATCTGGCTCATTCAATGAAGCCAGAACAAGCTTCTGCTTGACACGCAGGTGATCGGGACCGGTCAGCTCATATTATTTTACGTTTTATACATAATGGGCTTCTTCGTACGCATTATTCGATAGTCATGCGCAGTATGAATTCCACGAAGAAATAACCAATAGAGATGCCCGACTGTAATGTAGACGTAAAATAAAAGTTGCACTGCTCACCAGATCCTTTTTCCTTTTTTTTTGAACAGGTAAGCAAGCGGGGATACATTTGATGCTGGAAACACTGCAGGGGTATTAGGAAAGAATTTCTGTTGTGGTTTACATCTGAATAAAGGCTTATTTTTGTAGTAAGGCCAATGTTTTTCTGGTTAATTATCACAATTTCTCGGATACGACGACACCCATTCATGTGTACAAAAGAGTTGTATAAACATGATATAAAAAATTAGCTCAGCTTGCACTTTCGGTTCAAGGCTGTAGAAACAGTAGAACCTGCGGTGCCACCAAGCTTATTCTTGGTTCGGCTAAGTTTATTCGTGGTTGTGCGTAGAGACTCGGCGAAGTGTTCTGCGTGGTGTCGTCGTTAGCCCCCCAAAGAGCAGTGGACAATCGGATCACGGATCATGAAAGTATCTACAATGTACGCGAGCTCGTAACTCGAGATCTTCTGTAACTAATCCACGTTTTCCGCCGCTAAACCGCCGAGATTTTCTGGACTGCACCGCGTCCGTTCCCCAGTCGGCGCGGCGACTTTCGCGCCGCGTTTTTGCTTCCGAAGTGACGCTCTGCCGTTGCCACCCCACCTCTCCCTCCGTCATAGTCCCGGCTGTTGCACCTCACATGCATTTCCGAAATTTCCGCTGAAGTGCTCCATGACTGGCAGGCCGGGATCGTTTTGTCCGCAGGCTTTCACGTGTCTGCGGACGGAGACCACGTTAACACGCTCTATAATCGGCGGCGACCGGCTTCCAAAACTTTGCGTCTGGAGCATGAGCTTATCTGTGCTTCTGGCTTGAGGCGTGAATGCACGTGAACTGTCGATGAGAAGAGCACTCAACAGATCTTACCGCAAACACCGCACAGAGTTTTCTCGTAGGACGAGAGGTTATGGTGCGCAATGATGTCATAACTTAGCAAAATTTGGCTTCGTCTTCACATTCGCGCGAAAGTCGTGCCGGGTGTCTCGCACTGAAGGAGGTTTTTTTTGGCGTTTTTTAAGTGCGAATGCACTTCTTAAGCGAGCCTGAAGCGTCCGCCGCCGTCCGCATTCCGCCGCCGTCCGCATAGCAACAGTAGCGGGTGCGCGTGCTCCTCGTCTCCCTTGGCAACGGGGGGAGATGGGCGCGCGCTGCCTGGCCGCTGACATGGCACATACCCACGTGGGGGATTGGCCAGGAATCGGGCGTGAGAAGGGCTAATGCACCCGCTTAAAGGAGTACTGACACGAAATTTCAAAGCTGAGATCCGCTCTAGCAATCAAGTACAACGACAACACAAATAGGTGTCTGTGCATGGCACATACCCACGTGGGGGATTGGCCAGGAATCGGGCGTGAGAAGGGCTAATGCACCCGCTTAAAGGAGTACTGACACGAAATTTCAAAGCTGAGATCCGCTCTAGCAATCACGTACAACGACAACACAAATAGGTGTCTGTGAATAAATGCATCTTTCTTTCTTTGTAGTTGTGTGTGTGTGTGTGTGTGATCTCTCTTTCGCGAACATTACCGAACCGCGCAAATTCAACTTGTGCATTCGCACTTTCACATTCTTCCCCTCGGGGAAATGCGGGGAATTTTTTTGCTTATTCTACCAGACCAAGCTCAATCTTAAACAGCTCCGCTTTTAGAATACTTTTTTGGCACACCAGCAAGAGTTGTTTTTTCGTTTGCGTTAAAACATTACGTTTTGTCACACTTTGTTTTAGTAAGATACACGTTTGTTTCCTCGTGTTTTCGTTCAGAGGGACAAGCAGAAATTTTGATAGAATTTAGATTTTCGCGAGAAATTATATTATAATTCAACGAGTTAAGCTATAGGCACTACATAATATCCCAATAACGAGGCACTTGCCAAGCAAGTTCTGCTATTGGAGCGCAGGGCTCTCTCTATTCACCCTGCTTCCTTGACCTGCATTCCAGTAACCTCCATCAGGTGTTCCTATTCGCTGACCCAGATCAGCGTAGTTTCTTCATTGCTTTCTTCTGCTTTGGCGGGTTCCCACATCCTTTAGCAACCACTCACAAAAAAAAGCCTTAGCTTGATTAAGGTTGCTATCGTCCGGCGGTGATTCACTCAAAGCCCGGGCGCCAAGATTAAACTTGTTTTTGTCTCACCCACCTTCGCCGTCGGGGCTGTAACGACCATGCAATCACTCCTGACCGCAATGGCCACGCACATCGAGCGAACAAAATTGGTTCCAAATGGCCCGGAAAATATTCGCAGAGAAAATCGACAGAATGGATGGATGTTTGGCGGACGACACAGGTGCACTGCGGATGACCTTACGGGAGAAAGGCGTCTTTGCTTCTTGTCTCCCTTCACGAACGTCTCGCGTTTATGTAGAAATATTTAATGGCACAGTATTCGGCAATACATATCTTGTTACCTCGGTTAGGCCTTTCAGTGATGCGTTGTACCTCCAGACAAGAGGCCTCCAGTGCGCACCCGAAAAATCGGCTTTGCTGACACTCCACTCTCGGTCTTCTCACAAATCTGCTCGAGAT
The DNA here is from genome assembly GCF_048455015.1 of Haemaphysalis longicornis. Classification (NCBI taxonomy): domain Eukaryota; kingdom Metazoa; phylum Arthropoda; class Arachnida; order Ixodida; family Ixodidae; genus Haemaphysalis; species Haemaphysalis longicornis. Next base: position 21,494,861 of record NW_027526422.1, read on the forward strand.
ATACCTGAACCTCAGCTCACCATTGCAGGACAGCCAATTCCCAACGTCCCTCACCTGCGAGTGTTGTGTCTCACAATACCCAAAAACGGCTCTGGACTGTACACAATTTCCCCTCTACATAAAACCCTGTCGCACCTGATGCACCTTCTGCAACGCACCTCCCACCGCCGTCGAGGCCTTAAAGAGCAAGACACATTAAGAATACTGCAAGGTTTGCCTATACCCCGTACCTCACTCTCAAAACAACAGAAAAGGCTCGGCTCAACACAATGATTCGCCAAGCGTACAAAAATGCGTTTGGCCTCCCCACTGCTACTGCGACCCACACA
>NW_027526422.1:21495212-21527982 GCF_048455015.1 Haemaphysalis longicornis
GTTTGAATGCTTCTAACTGTTGCTGCACATCCGCCCCTTGCGTGCCGGCAAAATGGAAACGCTAAGCCATAGCGAACGGGCTGGTTAAATCAGTGAAGGAATTGACACCGGCCGTATTTGAATTAAGGTTCTTTATACCGATCGACTCTGCCACGCCCCAGTTGGAAACCGGCGGCACTGTAATATAAGTCTGGGGCAAAAGTGGGTAGCTGGCGTGCTTCGAAGTCGGGTGGAAACGTAATTCGTATTCTAGAAACGGTTTCGCAGGTGTAGGCGCGTGACAGTTCGGAAAAAAAAGGAAATACAAAATACAACCCGCCGCGGTGGCTCAGTGGCTAAGGCGTTGCGCTGCTGAGCACGAGGTCGCGGGTTCAATTCCCGGCCGCGGCGGCCGCTTTTCTGATGGAGGCGAAAAGCAAAAACGCCCGTGTGTACGAGATTTCGGCGCACGTTAAAGATCCCCAGGTGGTCAAAATTAATCCGGAGCCCTCCACTACGGCGCGCCTCATCGCCTGCGTTGCGTCGGCGCGTTAAACCCCACAATCAATCAAATACAAAATACAGGGATTACGTACGCCTTAGTCATTCTACCACGTATTCGAGTGCACGTTCAGAGCTGATATCCCCAAGAATAGCTTGGCCCATTTGAACAAAATATTTGTCTGCGCGTGGGGTGAGTACATTTCAAGCGAGATCACAATTTCCCCCCAAAAAAACAAAAACAAATATGGCACTTTGAAAAATGAAGCACCAAGATTACAAAAAAACGGGCAAATGTTATGAAAGCAGGGTCGGGAAGTATATTTATGCGGCATGAGAGAGTAGTATGTTTGATAGAAACAGCGTTATTTTTCCGGGTTCAAAAATGCAGGGTTAAAATTAAGCTCCGCATTCATTTTTAAGTACGGCATTATATAAGCACTAAGTGCAATGGTTAACGTAAAATATATACAGCAATGAATAAACGCCGTGAATTGAAGCTATGTAAACAACAAACCGTTTTAAGAAAATTCAATGCAAAAAGTACCTGCAGAACGCTGGGCAAAACCCCTCACCCCAGTCACAGGTTTTGTGAGAATCCGAGAAAATAGCTAAAAACAGAGGCTCGCGCAGCGAACGCCTAGTTTAGCAAGCGTGAAAGTGTGTAGTGTAAAAAGCACGCAGCCGAAAGAAAGCAAACGGATGAGTGGGAGTGTCAAGTATTGAAACGGACACGCTGAAACTTTAAGGCGTATGCCCGCACCCGCATTTGACGTCACGTTACAAAATGTCTTGATCAACACAATAAAGGAAATTTAAAATTATAAGCATGGAGTATTGATAAGACATAAGTAGTTAATGTAGCGCCATTCTTCTGGGAAGTCAAAGCGCCTGTCAATAAACACTGGAAAGAGAAATTAATGCACGGACACGTTTCACTATCAGAAGGCTACTTTCTCCTCTAAAGCAAAAATACGACTCCAAAAATCATGTCGAAAGCGGGAGTTGAATTTTTTTCTAAATAAGCATTGCAGAAGGCGGGAAGAGTTCGGGGCTTACAGTTTTTGAGGCCCGCCATTAACTTCATTCATCAAATTCGACCAGTCAGCGGACAAAGTCTGTAGTCAGCAATTCTCGGAAATTAAAGAATACTGAGTGAGTTGAGTGTAATTTACCCTGCCTTTACGAGCCCGCACGGGGCACAGATCTTTTCTTGCAAACATTGAGAAAAGGCTTCGGCAGCATGCTGAATTTTATCTTTCGTGTCTTCATCCCTCCCCACAAGTTGGGCGAGCTTTTTAGCGTTTATTTTTTTCTCGAACCCCCAAATAAGGGGTGCATAAACTTCGGCTTCGGCATAAAAGAGAGAGGCACATTAGGTTACCTCACCCAGCCAAGTGAACTGAATAACCCACCGCAAGCCACAACGTGATTTCAAAACCACAAAGTTTCAAAGTTTTCTACCAAACGTTCCCTACTATTTGCTGTAGCATGTTCATGTAAGAAGACGTCACATAAAGCAAATTGGTCTGGTTCTTTCAAAACTGCGAAGACAAAAAAAACAGGCGAAGTGCTGGTAACACAAGTTTGCTTTCTGAGAAAGCAAACTGAAGTTGTCCTGGTTGGGTACTAGTACAAGTACAGTTTGGGTGTCGAATTGACTGCGCTAACAAAAGCTTCCGCTTGACTACCTTTGCGTCACGCGGAACTCTTTGACTGACTGACTCATCCTAAAAAAAAATTCTATACAGACATATCAACACAACAGCTTGTTTATAAAAAAGAGCAGTCGGTAGTTAGCTGTTAGCGGCCAATGAGCTAACACTGTTGAAGGGCGTGACCAAGGACTACATATACCGGGTCAACACCGTCCAGAGGCACTTCAGAGCAGTCCACGCACCCGTATGCTTGACGCGTCCTAAAGCTCGCTTCTTCATGCCGAATGCAGGCACATGGAAAGGCTGTGCTCTTTTTTTAAAGACGATAGTCTTTCTTGGGCTACTTAAACCCAGAAATTTTGGTCTGGGTGTATGTTTGTCTGTCTGTCTGTCCGTCTGTCTGTCTGTAACTCGATTCAGCTACCCGGCCAAGGTAAAATGCTCACTGCGCAATAGTCTTATATACTCACAGCCAAATGTAAACGTCTAAACCTGGTTTATATGTTCATACTTGTCAACTTTTCTGAACAAGAACAAGACATTAGGCAAACATAAGACAGGAAATTAGTACACAAGGGATATTTACAGTGTTCCTTTATTAAAAAATTCATGGATGCTTGGGTTTTCGATAAAAAATGATATTCTACATCTACTGCAGAAAACCGCCACCTCCTGGCGGCATATAAAAAATCACGTGGCAACAGCAACGAAAGGTTCCAATAGCTAGGTCCCACGTTCCGCTTGGAACGCACGTGGAGAACGGCCACGTAGTCGGCCGCCTCCATTCACGCGCGTCTCCGCCGTACTGCAGCGCTGGCTTCGAGGAACCCGGCCTGTAGCAGTGGAACGCGGTAAATTCAAATCGCCTTGCGCAAACCTTTAGTGTGTTTACCTTGGGATGAGCAGGACGGTACAGGAACAGCATGAAAGGTGAGCGGGGAAGCAAAGGGGGTCATTTCCTTGGCAAATGTCTACAAATACTATCGCCTTTTGACGACATTTGCAACGAAAGGAGCGGATACGCTGCCAATTTTTTAAACTTGGTGCAGCTGTTCTTTTGCTCTGAGTTTCAGGGTTTCTGAATACGAACACCTTCTTGCCCATATTTTGATGTGTTCATATCCTTGCATAGCTTGTTAAAATGCCAGACACACCACACCCGCTAGAAGAAATGGCGAACGCATTCGGGGAGAAAGCCCCGAACAGCATCAAAGAAGTGGCGAAGGTCTTGAATGAAATCACAGTTAAATTAGTGAAACAAAAATTACAGGCTCTGTACCAGAGATCGATACACTTTTTTTATCTTGATACAACATGCTATCATTACTGGTGAGGGCTATTGGTCTCTGAATTCTCAATTCCAGTCTTGTTGATTTTCTTGGGAGGCTTGAAAATATTTTTTTGTTTATCACTATTGAAAAAAAAAACTGCAGTCATTTTTGATGATGTAAATTTTGACACTTTTAACTCACAAAATGTAGATTACACCTAGTGGTTGGAATTCTATAATTCTATAATTTAATCGCAACACCGACACGCGTTACAAGTTCCTCGGAGACCTTATAGACCACGTCCTAAGAAACATTGAAAGAGGCGTCAACGCCGGTGTTTACAGTAGCCAATCTCAGATCATTACGTTGCATATGTGACCATTCATGAGGCACCAGCTGTAAAACGTAAAAACGCGAACTTCACTTCTAATCTTGATTGTGACTTAATGCGCAAGCACGTCTTTACACTTAGTCCTGATCCTATATACCGCATCGGTGTAAATGAAGGGGTTTAAAACTTCACTGGGACTCTTACCAGCGTAATAGCATACACCTTCCCACTCTACGATGCTCGTAATAAAGTTTACTCTCTCTCTCTCTCTCTCTCTCTCTCTCTGCGCGCGACAAGCGAATTTGCCCCTGAATGACTAAGCAAATTTTTGTTATAAAAAAGACAGATTACTGGTACCATAAATGAACACATAACAAAACCACTGAACATGCATTATTTACGTCAGTTCGAAGACACACGCAACAAGTCGGTTCCTCTGATGAGTACTCGTAAACAGAAATTTTATTACGCACGGTATTAAGTCTCATTACGCACGGTTCTGACAACACAACGAAAATATGGAACATTTTAAAAGAAGACATAGGACACTCCCAGAAGGTACACTCATCCCCTGACAATGTTACTCTGGTGACGGTTGAAACGTTTAACAATTATGTCACCAGTCTTGCCCCTGGCTTAGCGCGAAAATTTCCACCAGTAATACACGATTCCATTCTTATTCCAATAAGCAACACTTTCGTTATGGAAGGTATTGATTTGAAAGAAGTGACGTCAACAGTTGACATTCTTTTCAGAAAAAAAAAATACCGGGCCATTTCCACTAACGTGAAGCATTGGGATAGGCGATGATTGCAGTATTTTAGTGTATTATTGGCGCCGGGGCGTTTTTGCCCATGGAGATGAAACCGTAATGTGAAACCTGGGGAGGCGCGAAGCATGGAGTGTATAAGAGTATACTTTGCGCCTTGGCGTTTTTAGCGACGGAGATGAAACCATGAGGGGGGGGGGGGGTGAGGGTGGAGAGGTATACACCTTTGCTGTAAGTCTCGTGTCTGAAGCAGGAAGCGTTCTAGCGCGAGGCGTTGTTTTCTTTTAGTACGCGTTACGTTCTAGCATGATGCGTTAGAAAACGAGTTTCCCGGTGTTTTATTACCATACCTACAATGATTACATGAAACGGCGAGAACATGAGAGGACAACGACACGATACGCCTACAGCCCGAGCCCCTAAAAGGCTTCACCCCTAAAACGCCACACGCAGTGACGGTATCACCATGCGTCTCATCAAAGACAACTTTGACTTACTGGGCCCCACCCTATACAACCTATTCGAGCACTCTCTTCTTGAGGGTATATACCCATCACGTCTGAAAGTATCAAAAGTTGCCCGGTATTTAAGGAAAGCGACCGATCTTACCCATGCAGTTATCGACTAATTTCGATTCTAAATGTTATCAATACAATCTTCGAAAAATAATTGCAAAACACGTCCAAACTTTCTTGAAAAATACCAGTCAGTCTGTCCACAACCGGGTGGATTCATGCTTTGCATACAAACGACCGAACGCACGCTTTGAAAAGTACTCAAATTAAGTTCATCGCAAGCCTCGTTCAGCTATAATGAAAAGGAAGTCTACTGGAGTAAAGAGCCAGAACGCCGTGTGGCAGCTCGTTATGTCCGAGAAGCAGCAACTTCTCTTTAAATGGTCGTTCATGCGGAGTTCGAAAATAAAAGGTGCTCGAAAAAGGAGAAATCATCTGCAACGGCCCTCTTTTCCTTCTAAGACAAGAAAAAAAATATTAAATGGAAATCTCGTTCATATCTTGATCCGCCCTTGCCCCCATTACAGTTTCGCTCAGTAGAGTAGGCTCCGAAAAAAAATTCACGTGAAGTATTTATCCTTGATTTATAATCAATATCGAAAGTCACAGTAACGTCGTACTGAAAGAGTTCTATGCTTTCTTAGTTTTTGTCAACGCCAAAGGCCGGTGTTGGTAGTTACACTGCCTACGTGTAAGAATCGAAGAAAGTCCTGAGATGACAAACTAAGGTTTGGAGCTTGCCCCGACCGGAGCTTCCCCTGACCCCCGCTTTGCATGTCGATGCCTTCTTCTATGGTGGTTCAGCAGCTGGGAACAACAAATGCTTCTTTTGTCGTTGCGCACGAACGCGTGTTGCTTCACAGGGCGCTTCACAGGGCGCTGAATTTCATCAGGTCGAAACGTCTCGTCTTATTCCCCATTCCCACCCGCGAGAAACTCTGTGAGGTTGAACAATTTTTCCACAATCGCAGTATTTTGGTTTTCTTTGCATCAGTTCATTCCTTCGAAAGCTGCCCTGAAATGATGTCCCCTCTTTTGCTTCCAGCGGTGAATCCGCCACCTCGCCGCTTTCACGACAACCTAGCGCCGCCAAAGTAGAGCTTTCGACAACAAAACTGAGCTCCAAGCTAGATAAAACATTCCCAGTCCCTTATGTTTATAGAAATTGTAGTGACAGAGTTGTCGGGCAATTCTGAGGCTTTCGCTGCTGCGGTCGCTCTGGTACAGCGAGTCGAGTGTTGTTTTCAAATCAGTCTTGCGCCTTCCTTGGGTTTGCTTTTCTGTGATTGCTGTTTCCGATTCTGGCGAGCTTGCTTTTGTGCAAGGTGTCGGCTCAATATGCGTTACTGCTGTTTCTTGACAAGGCTTCGGTGTTTCCTTACATTGACCCGAAATGGTTAACAATAGTGGCTCAGTCTTCTTAACCTCAGGAAGGAAGAAGCAGCATATCACTCTAACCTGGAAGCAGCTGTAAACCTCTGGCAGCTCTAAGCAGCTAAGCACTCTAAACCTCTAAACCACTAAGCAGCTCCAAGAACTCTAAACCTGGAAGCAGCGTCTCACTCTAACTTGACGATTGTTGATAGCCGGATTTTAGGAAGCTGCGTCAAGACTTCCTCATTTCTGAAGTCTGAAACAAAGATATACTGTAACGTGTACGGTGGTAGTTTTATGTTTTCTTTCACGTCAGTTACCTTGCCTTTTGTGCCATCTGGTTGGGCGGAAGCACCTAACTGGTTCTTGTCCGCGGCAGGCGTACCCTCGTATCCCGAACCCCCTTCTTTCTTAGGGACGCTCGACGCTACCTCGGAGCTGGCTCCGACGTTGACAATATCTAGAACGTTTGGCTGGCTGTCTTCCGTCGTCTCGACACGGCACCGAAACTCCTTGCACGCCCTTGGTTCACCGTTGAACGTTGAAACCTGCCACTTCGTCAGGACAACTTCCAAGGTTGATGGGTGTGAGCCGCAATGAGGAGGGTGGTCTGCATGGGTGGCTAGGCGAACACCGTTGTACACGACGGTCAAGGGTCGAGAGTAATTTGGCTTGCCTGTAGTGCCGCTGGTAGTTACTCTCCTGCCGGGCGCCTTCTGAAAGTTCAATGCCTAGTGAAGGTGGTTTAGGACACTACATATGGTTCCTCGATGCGTCAAGGCATCGAAATAATCCCGCTCAACTTCATCATGGTCACGAAGCTCGATGATTTTATTTTCTGTCTCGTACAGTGCCGCGTCATTGCTCTCGAGCAGATCAATGGCTTCTTGAAGTTCATGCGAATGCGGCGAGGGGGCTCCCAGAAGATCCGTCGCTGCCTTGAGCAGTCTGGTACCACCGCCGCGAAGGACACGTTGCTGCCGGCGCAGCTTATCAATCGCACGCATTCGATCAGTCGTCACTAGGCGGTCAGGGCCAGCCATGCTGACCTCCGGCTGTAGGGCGGGGCTGAGCAGCGTAAACAGCAAGAAGCGGGGTTAAACGCACCTCAAGCCGGAAAGGACGTCGGTGGTCTCCTTCGCCGCACGTGTTCATTCCCCCGACTTTCGGCACCAAAATGTTACGGAAGCACGACGCAAGGCAGACCTGGGCCATGGCTGCCCTTAGCGGGGATGAGAGATTTAATGACCCGGTCTACACAATGATGATGATTGAGTGGCGCATACCGATCGGGAGATTCAACACTCCTTATAGGGAAGTTTCCTTCTTAAAGCGAAGCCTTCTATGCGCTGCTGAGGGCGTAGAGGTCATAGTGAAACACACTGCAGGGAAGCGAACTTTACCCACCCTAGGAAATCCAACTTTTACACAAAGGGTTTCACAAAAGGTACATCAATTATACACCACATAACATCTGGATGTCTGTGCACAACGGACGTCCCGTAATACACAAAAATAGTTTGGCAGTACATGGTCAGCGATGACGATAAAGGAATACCTTCCCTAATCAGAGTTAGACTTTGTCTTTATTTGGACTTCGTGGTGTGGGGTGTGGACGTTGGCGTTGCACTTTGGCTGAGTAAAGTGCACGTATCCTTTGGACTTTGGCATTTAGAATTGACACCCTAGGAGAGTGAATTTTGCCTTGGCTTTGACTCGGGTTGTATAGGAGAAATCTTTAAACTGTAAAGATGCAATGTAGAGTGCTCACGGATTGAAACGCGACACTGCGAGTGCGTGGCCTGCGGTACATGCAGCGCCGCCCATGGACGCCTGTGGAAGCTAGGTGTTGCATTGTGGTGTACCACAAGGTTGAGAGCGTTTTAACCGTAAGCTTGCTGCTTCCGGTTGCCAATAAGCGGGGTTGTGGTTCCCCCAAGCGACAGCGGTGCGCTGCGAGCTTGGAGCGTGTTTGTGCGCCGGTGGTAGCCGCCTAGCGGTCCGCGCAGCCAATTTATCGACATCGTCTGCTCGGCCGCTCTTCTTACGCGTGCCCTTCCGATGCTACGCAGATAATGTGCATGTAATGCACGGCCACGCTTAACTGAATAAAACGAACGTCTGCACGAAGGAACAGCCAACTTTATTCCATGATATAAAGTAAAAAAAGAGGAGAGCCCACGAAGTACTAATGTACTGCACCACACGTGAACGTGCCTGCAAAGGCGTCTTTCCTTTTTTTAGTTTCTATCCTGGAATAAAGTTTGCTGTTCCTTCGTACAGAAGTTCCTTTTATTCCGATGAGCGTCAGTGCGCATTACATGAACATTACTGTGCCGCATTGGTAGGGCACGCGTAACAAGAGCGTTCGCACACGATGTCGCGAAATCGGCTGCGCGCACAGCCGGGTTACTACCGCCGGCGCACAAATGCGTTCCAGCGTTACAGGCTCACAGCGTCCGACTGTCGCTGCGGGGAACCACAGTCCCGCTCATTGGCAACCGGAAGCAGTAAGCCTACGGTCACCACGCTCATCCTCGCGGTATACCGCAATGCAACACCTAGCTTCCACGGGCATCCACGGGCGGCGCTGCGTGTACCGGCAGCCACGCGCTCGCAGTGCCGCGTTTCAATCCGTGGGCACTGTACACAAAACACTAGTTTGTGTCGTTCGAAAGATTGCCTCGTTAGAATAATACTGCCTGCATTCTTAATGTACGCCTCGCTCAAATAAGCTCTATAAATTGGTAAAAAAGGAATGATTATGCGACCCTCTAGCTAATATCCCGCACTAGAACCTATGACGCAAGATAAACAGCTGTGTGATTGGCTGAAGGCGGCAAAAGCCAACGCGATTAGGCAGGGTTTTTAAACTTGCATAACGAGCCATTTGCGCCTAAATTTAATGCATATTCATTTTACAGCAGCAAGAAAGGTGGAGTAAATAATGGAAGTAACGAAAGTACACGTAAACATAGAAGTACCAGTGCGCACTGTTGGCACTGTGCGCAGTATGCTTGTCATAGCTGCTCAGCAGTCAGGCGCTTTGGGGTTGTCTCACATGACACAGGCCTATTGGTGTAAGCTACAGGGTCTTACGTAACACAGTTTGTAGAGCATACCCCATGTTTCACGAAATGATTGCTACCTACAGTAACGCAACCAAGCCAGGTGCAAAGGAAAGCCAGGTGCAAGCCAGGTGCAAAGCAAAGGAAGACAGCGGTCATGGCTGTATGGTGGCGCCATCTAGAAGGAAGACGGGTAAAAAAGCCGTTCCATGTTCCTCTGCAGAGTCAACAGCGCACAAAACTTCGCCTGAAAGCCTGTCCTGGTTACGTCATCGCAGACGTCACAAAACACAGTATCTGCGAGAGAATGAAAATTTTAACTTAAATTGATTAATTTCTTTGTGAATAAAGCATCGATTGCTGCGGCGCACGCTCTGGGACATTACAAAACACAAAATCTTTCGAATAAAACAGTTGTATTTGGTCCGCAAAGCCCATGTAGACATTGTTATCTTTAAAAGGGGGCTTTCAGTTTTTTTAAGTTTCAAGAAGACCCATGAATAAAGCGAACAATTAGCGTTTCTACATCAGAGCGACGACGTGTGTACGACTGTGTACTCGGTAGTCTGTAAGAACGCTGTTCAAGAGCGCCGCAATCATAGCAACTCTCTACCTCTTTTATCGTATATACCCACATGCTAGCCTTCTTTTCTTGAGGAAAGCAATCAGAGAAACCGCACTAGTTCACCCTTGCTTTCGCTTGACAATGGCCTGAAAAAGACATTTTCACGTGCTCTCACATTGTCCCATTTACGACAGGCAAAGACACGCACTGTACACGATGCGACAACGCCCTCTTGCGCGTCAGTGACGAAGCCTTCCTGGTCCCCGTCATCGACGTTCGCGGTTGTTTCTCTTCAGTTTTTTTTTTTTTGCTGCCGATTTGCTACCCAGTTGCCTCCTTTTTTCCCTTTCAAACTACGTCATCCTGTTCATCGTCCATACTCATACAGAAGCAAAGCTTAAGGCCGATTTCGAAGTTCTATGTTGGGCAAACAGACGAAGGTCGCGCGCGTCGTTCTTAGCACTGAGGGAAGGGGCCTTAGGATGTTGGAGAGATCGTTCTTTTCTGGATTATTGCGGGGCTTGGGGGGCACGTCGTCCCGTTGGGGGAAAGTGCTGGTAAAGAGCAATAACATATAAAGACGCCAAAATCTTGGTAGCATACTGGCCCCGTTTACTTTTCCCCATCACATTTGTGGCCTCTGTTTCTTCCTTTCTCGGGAGCACGCAACGGGTTTCGGAAGAGTGGAACCACTGAGGTTTTGATGTATAGAGGCTATATTTTTTTATTTCCTGTGCAGGTTCGCTGAGACCACTCAGTCCGGTTTTGTCGCGCTCACGTTTTCCATTCAGGCTGACATTTGTGTCGTTCCAACGTCAAAGCCAAGACCCTTTTTTTAGATCCCTTTTTATTTCTGCTGTGGCCGTGTCCTAGCTGTAGGTGTGAAAAACGGTTTTCGGTCGAGTCCCTTCAAATCCTTTGTGCAGCTGTTATTTAAATGGTGATGGTGTTAGTTTCCGAGTTCAGAGCTGATGGATATGGAGCATACTCGGATATGTTTCCTATGTATACTTAGTACCTGCTATCCCAGTCTTAAACACTACCCGCCGCTGTGGCTCAGCTGCTAAGGCGTTTTGCTGCTGAGAACGAGGTCGCGGGTTCGATTCCCGGATGCAACGGCCGCTTTTATGATGGAGGCGAAAAGCAAGAACACCCGTGTGTACGAGATTTCGGCGCACGTTAAAGGTCCCCAAATGGTCAAAATTAATCCGGAGTCCTCCACTAGGGCGCGCCTCATCGCCTGCATTGAGTCGGCGCGTTAAACCGTCCAATCTATCTATCTAAATCGGAAGCGATACAAAGCAAGTGCGAATATCGTACAAGAGGTCATCACAGCATGATTGCGAGCAACACGAACGCTCCTGCTTGCTCTCGTTCATGACGTTTGGGATATTAACTGCGAATAATGTCTTACCCACCACCGCTTGATGAAAGATCTCTTTCTACAATTAACGCTTCTTGCCAATACCAACTTTATAAGCATGCCTTTGTCTTTTTTTTTACATGGTGAGAACACGTTAAAACTCCCGTTGAACAAGTAGTAGCACTTGTCGCTCAATAAGATCAATTATACAGTTAATTTCACCAATTGTGGATCTTGTTCTACTACAGATTCTGCTGTCTGCGATAGCAAAACAATAACGAATTAGCCAGACAAACATCGAGGCGCAATCTTTTTGTTTTTTTAATAAACGAACTCTCATGCTTCAAGTTGATTTTCAGATGAAACACTACTGCGGTTCTGTCGTTAAGCCGCTCCCACGAATAAAAAAAACCTAATGATGAGACCACACGCACGTGCAATGTTGCCCTTCACATAACAGCTTGCTAAGGAGGCATTTTTATTTCTTACTCTCGAAATACTAGAGCCACCACCTTTCGTTCCTCGTCAGATATTTATAAGAATAACGAGCACCGTGTCGATAATTTGTAACAAAACAGAAATCTGCTTCACCGGGCGCAAGAATGTTTTCCTGTTGCGGCGTGCTGTGTAGCCGGTGATGACAGGTTAAAATAATTTCTGCGTGTTATGAATATTCTAAGGACATTCTTGTTAATTCTCCTATCAGCATGTAAATAACGCTCAACAGCTTCATGGAACGTTTTGCCTATGCCTATCGCATTTGGCCTTCCTTGTCAATGTAGGCGTGGAAAATTTCTGAATTCCGGTCCTTTTTATTCGTTCACTCTGTATTTATAAGAAACCCGAGCGAAAACGCGATGTGGCATGTACGAACCCTCGCAGCGCCCGGCGTGCGTTGGATTGATGCTCGAGCCAAGTTGCCGTTCAGTGGTGCTCCCACACAGATCGTCTGTTCGAACCACTTGAGAAAATCGGGATGTCAACAGCGTCGCCCCATGGGTAAAAAAAACAGAAAGTCACCGCGAATAAGAATAACCAGCCGGGCATAGCGGCCTCATAGTGTGTAGCGCTACTTGTTGACGTGGCAGCAAGACTCTTCGATGCCTTATTTATGGGCTCGGAAGATTTAGCCGGCCGACGAATAACCGTGGAAACGCGTTGCTGCATACTGCATGAACAAATGGAGCTGGTGGCAAATCGATAACTATAGCTGACGCACATGCACGCGTAGCTGGAGCACAGGGCACTGAAGGAGCTCCGTTTTCATGGAACAGGAATTCAAGGAATTGGTTGCCTGAAATCTAACGAAGGCTTATGTAGACGGAGTAGCTTTGATAGCGACGGTTTGAGATCTATCTAACCAACAGGACCAGCTTAAGGCTGTCGTGGGTTTGAAGAGCAGTTGGGAACGTCTTTGACGTTGAGATAACAAATATACCTAAATCAAGTTTAAGCTCATTTCAGGGGAAAGAGCTTTTTTAGCGTCAGACATTACATTTGCTGCGTTTCTTTGGGGGTTCGGTGAAAGCGCTAGAAATCACAAGCATACAACGATGCTCTCCGGGATTTGCTCGTTCGTGGTGTGTTCTAACAAACCTTGCTCTGAAAAAAAAATTAAAAAACAGCACATTAACGTTGTTTTTAAAAAATCTCTTTTTGTTGAACTGACATGATGTCGATCTTAGTTTTAGAACATAAATTCACATGCTAATAACTGGTTTTACAAACTGGTTTTCTTGCCACTTTACAAAGCGACAAGGCTACAAGCAGGGGAGAATCATTGACTCGAAAAAGAAACGAAATGAGACATTTTGGTGCCAAAGAATTGACTCGGGAAGCGCAAGGAAGGAGCGTTAGGAGGTTGTGATGAGGTAGAAGGTACTGGTGGTGTGTGTGCCAGACAGGCTTCTACGACGAGGAAGTTTAAGGCGAAGATGAGATGACCAAACGTGGACAATTACGCTCTGCGGATATGTATTCGCAAGATGTCCCCACAAGCCAACCGTCAGAATAACCGGCAGAATAGCCCGAAGCATAGAAGTGATAAGAGAAGAAAAAGAAGAAGGGATCGTTACGGTTAACGAAGCGAGCAATGAAATGAATGAGGGTTCGGAGGGCTGCCTGGATTGATGCGGTAGCCGTGGTTTTCCGAGGCCGCCGTGAGGATGCCCGGAAAACCAGCCAGGCTGCAGTGGCAGCTTTGTCTACTAGGTGCTCGTCGACCATGCATTAAATCGCCGGCCTCGACCATACAACGTCGTGTTCCCGTACCGATCAACCGAAAGCCGCCGCCAACAGGGACTGTCCAAAACATCAGCATCAAGAGCAGCGTACCACGTTCGACGTTTTATCCATCACGGGAGTATCCTTAAACTGAAATGGGAGCTGTTGCTACTTCTCTCGTCCTCCCCGAAATTACGTATATTGAGCATTTTGTGTCTTCAGAATAGAGTTTATTATTGCATTCTATTTGTTACTCTAACGTCCGTCTCGTTACCTCGTCCAGTTTCGATAACTGTTCTTCTTCGTCTACTATGCCCTTTCCCACATCCTGTCTCATTTATGCAACGCAAATTCCAATGACTGGCCACTAATACCATCACAGAGGCCTAGGTAGAGTCATTCGGCCTCAGGTAAATGTAGAGACGATCATGACGATGATGATGATTACGTTATTATGATGAGGATGACGATTATGAGCCCTACCGCACGGGCACGCCTAATAGCTCCAGGGCAACGTGGGTGCGTGCACCCCAAAATATTATTTTTACTACTAGTAGTACTAAAAGTGCCGATAAGAAGAATTATTATTGTGATTACTGTTACTATATTTAATTTACATATTATATTATGTTAACTGAACATGATAGGTGTAACGTTGAGGGAGAAGCAGAGAGCGGAGTGGGTCACAGAACAAACACGTGCTAAGGAAATATTAGCAAAAATTAAAAAGAAATGGGCGTGGGCAGAGCATCTAATGCGAATGCAAGATAACCATTAGTCATTGAGGGCAACAGGGTGGATCTTAGAGAACTCAAGCGTGGCAGGGGGTGGCAGAAAGTTGGGTGGGCAGATAAGATCAAGAAGTTGGCCGGAGATAAGTTGGTCGCAGTCAGCACATGACCGGGGTAATTGGAGATCTACTGGGGGGGGGGGCTTTGCCCTGCAGTGGGCTAGACAAGCTGCTGATGATGATGATGCATATTAATACATTCAGTAACTTCTGTAGTAGCAGATATGCCACCAATAGAGCGAGCATAATGTGCTACAAGCGTTGAGACTCTGAACATGTATAAGCAAATGTTCTGCCATCCCACCATGCAGTATGCAGCGTTACTTTTAATATGCCTCGTAAAAGAAAATATTCTCCGGCGAACAACGCCTTTTCTTTTCCCGGAAGTAAAGGGGAAATATGTAAAAGAACATCTGCTAATTGATCTCTTCACGCTGCTCAGACTTTTAGTAAGCACGAACTCTTGTAATTCGTTGCGGCCATAAAGATCCAACCATGATCATCAATTCGTTGCGGCTGAGCAGCCGGCGAGATAATGCAATATTCCAGACGATCGAAACTTAATTTTGTCGTCTCGGCGGTGAGCCGCATGTCATAAGGAGGCGTGACGGGAAAAGGCGCCGAGACAAGCCGATGGGCGGCCGCGAGTGCTGCATCAATTATTAATCTCCCTTCATTGCCCGGTGGCTGCGCTGCCAGCGTATTTGAAGGGGCCCACGAATGCCGGCAAGGTCGGCCCGGCGTGCCACACACTTTATGCAAAACAAGTACCGCCATGGAAGGACCGTAAAAAATGAATTAATCTTTCCGAGGGTGCCCCGTAAGTTCCAATGCGCTAAATTCAAAACCGATGAACTAATGCAAACACTTGCCTCTTTTTCTTACTTTCCTAGTAAACTATAGCGAAATGTAAAGCCGACAGAGAAAAAAAATACAGAGAAAAAATAAATAGAGGGTCTTTATAGAGAAACAAATAGAGATAGAAATAAATAGAGAAATAAATAGAAATAGAGGGTTTTTATGGAGCATTGCGGCTGGGTCTGACGGCGCCCGTAGTTGCCGCCGTGATCCGAGGGGGGGGGGGGGGGGGGGGGGGGGTTGATGCATAAGCTGGGTGGTGCTTTCGGTATCGCGGATGACCAAGATGGCGCCCACATGTGTTTGCCTACGTAGTGCCTCGCCCCGTTACTCCTAGGGGGTGATTGGAGAAGTTACTTAGAGTGTAGGTTTCTAATATGTGAGTTAGATTGGCTGGGGCGCCGCATAAGGGTGAGGTATACCGATAAGTGCTTGTGGGTTACCCTTGCGAGATTGGCGAAGGAGTTTGTGTCAAGGAGGCGCCATACGTGTGCTTGTTCGGGGGTAACAGTTGTCCGCCGGAGAGCAGACCCAGCCTGAGAGGCTGTAATATATAGGGATCTCATCGTAAGAGACTAGTCGGTCCCTTGCAGATTCAGCACCATGATTTGGAAATAGGCTACCCCATCCTCAAAGTGAGGCCGTGGGTGATTACGTGAGCTGCCTCATGTCCGTCAAGACCAGAGTGTGCCGGTGTCGACACCAGTTCCACATGAAGTTCCACTGAACTTCAAAGTCCAATAGCCTGATCCAGTGTACGGCACAAGGCTGAGGGTGTGCGCGGACGATTCCACTTCGAAAATGTTTGCTTGAGCACGTATGGTCTGTGGGTTCGCAAATAATGCATGGGAGGTTCACACAGCCATTTCATTTACAGGTGTTATCGGTATCGGTCACAGTTTTCCGGCAGGGAAGACCTACTTCAGTGCGTCAGTAATTTTCCTGAGCAATGCCTGGCTTTTCCTGGATTCTAAGGAATGATTTATTGGTAGAATCCAATTATCTGGTCTCAACGGAGTCTAGCGAGCATTGTGCTCCTTCAACTACAGCAGAGTTGAAAACGCGGCAGAAATTAAATCTAAATGGCTTGTTGCCAGAAGCGGAAATGCGCCGATGAAAGAACTCGGAGCTGATATCCCTTGAAGCCTTTTTTTACATTTGTAGGTGTGAAAAACGGCTAAGGTTTTCTCTTTAGTCGTGACTAGCGGCTGTACTATTCAAGAATCTTCTTCCCCTGTAATGCCCTTGCGAGATTTTGATAGCTGCAGAACCGACGTTATTATTGCAGGGGCACGGCATCAGACAGTCCCCACTAAATGCATTGACTGAAAAATGATACAGAGGAGCATTTAAAAACAGAGTTGGGTCACCTAGATTAGCCTGGGCGCAAAACTCCATGGAAGAGAGGCAAAGCAGTTTAGACACCTTCCTTTTTGACTGATCATACCCTTTCACTTTCCTCCTCTCTTTTTGGTAGCAAAAGTTCGTGGCTCACAAGAAACTCCTTCAGAAAGAAAGCGAATGCAGGCAAGCACTGACGAGAGCGGCGTAAAGGTTGCGAGCGAGATCTAATTAGTAGTAAATCGGAGCGAGATCCAATTAATTTCACACCCCTTCTTGGCCCCATAGAAGCGGAAAAGCGGCGATTGTGCGGTTCTCGAAGCACGCCTGCTTCATTTTACGGAAGACCACACTGCAAAAGCGTTAGGGCAAACAGTTGATGACGGTGCGGCTTTAATTCTGGGTGGACTACTTTTTCAACGACGCCAAAATAGGAAGCCGAGCATTTACCGGCCTGTTTGTGCTAGAAGGCTCTAGTGCAGTCAAACACCGTACGTGAAAAAGCTCTAAGCGCGATTGCACATACGCTGCAAATATTTTTGTGGAATTCTGAGGCTACCTGCTTCAGAAGAGCGGCACCAGGACGGCCGGTCCCAGGACGGCCGGTCTCGTGTAGTCATAAACTCTCTCCCCATCCTGCAACCCACTTCCGTTCCATGTTCTTGACAAAAACCGCAGCAGATCAGGAAGTGAAGAAGCCATTGTCAACAAAAACGCTTTCAGCAATAACTCTACGGTGGTTTCATTGAAGTACGAATTTCCGTTCCCTGCTTATTTGTTATGTTTCATTGCAATCCGTCTTGTTAAATGGGCACACGCCGCTGTTTAACACGTACGTGATCGGGACTGGTCAACTAGTTTCTTTTTAGGCTTTTATGCACG
The DNA here is from genome assembly GCF_048455015.1 of Haemaphysalis longicornis. Lineage (NCBI taxonomy): Eukaryota > Metazoa > Arthropoda > Arachnida > Ixodida > Ixodidae > Haemaphysalis > Haemaphysalis longicornis. The sequence continues at coordinate 21,512,701 of NW_027526422.1, forward strand.
ATAACGCTCTTCGTATGCAGTATTTGTTATTGATTCCTCGGGTAGATTGTGCGAAAAAAGAAACAATGTAGCTGTCTGACTGTAATATAAGAATTACAATAAAAATTACACTATATGCCTATTCTTTTTCGAGTTTCAGGAAGTTGCCAAAATTGCCCCGATTTTTTTCAATGCCGGAAACATTCCTGAGCTACAAAGCAAGGACGTGATGTGGAGTTCACGCCTTCAATACGGACTGACTGTTGCAATGAGAGTAAAGTTTTCTTGAATAATTACCGCGATGGTTGAGTGCTACGGTAGCCATAAAAGTATAAAAGGTAGCTCTTCAAATGTTACAAATATAATCGTTTGTCCACTAACAATAATTGTTTTCTTGGTTGTATAATTAAAGCATTGCTATTTCACATAATGTTTCTTTGGAAGGCACGCGTTTTTTTTTAACCCGATTTCATGCCTAGGGAGAAGTGCTGATTTTGTGGGAATTAAAAATTGCGCGAGGATTATTACTATAAATAAACTATTAAAGCAATGGACACTGCATAGTATCCTAACAACGAGGCACTTGGCAAGCGAGTTCTGCAATTGGAACGGATGTCTCTCGCTATTCATCTCCCTTCCTTGACCTCAATTCCAATAACGTCCACCAGGCGTTCATATCCGTTGACCCTGAGCAGCTTAGTTTCTTCATAGTTGTTTTTCTGCTTCTGCAGGTTCCCAAATCCTCCAGAAACAACTCGCCAAACATCGCGTGATTTATGTTGCTATCACACAGCGGCGATGCGCTCCAGCCTCGGGCACCGAGATGAAACTTATTTTTGTCTCCCTCACCTTTGCCGACGGGGCCGTAACTACCGTTCAATCACTCCTAACCGCAACGGCCACGCACATCGAGCAAGCAAGATTGGCGTGAGATAGCCCGAAAATAATCGCGCGGAAAATCGACAGAATGTTTGGATGTTCCGTGGACGGATCAGAAAGAAATCCAGAATACCGGTATGGAGGTCGTGGGTTCGGATCCCACCTCGCGGGCATTTTTTCTCCACTTTCTTTCTTTCTTTCTTTCTTTTCAAATTCTTTATGTGTTTCAACGACGGTTTATTGCATTATTGCAAAGTCAACAAGGGGGCAGCTCAGTATGTCCGACTGCAGCAGCGAACGCTAGCAACCTCGTCTTTCTCTACCTTGCCAGCTCATTCCCTTAAATTCGTTGGTCAATTCCTTGGGACACTTGACCTTGTGGACCGTGAGTAGACAGCGTAACATTTCCCGCGGTGGAGAGAGAGAGAGAGAGAACAACTTCCTCCGGGCCACTCAAGGCATGCCGCGTGAGTAGTAGGGTTTGAGTCGGGCCACGTGAACTGTTTGAGACTTGCTGTTTCGTCTGCCATTTCTAAGGAGCCGTGAGATGACGTAATTCACATCGCTGGTACGATTGAGAACTACAAATGGCCCTGTGTAGTGTGCCAGAAGCTTTTCACACAGACCGCGTTGGCGGAGGGGGGTCCCAAGCCACACAGAATCTCCTCTTCTGAACGACATGTCTCGGTGGCAGCTGTCGTAGCGCAACTTCGACCGGTCTTGCGAGGCCAGAGTACGTAACCTAGCGATTCGACGGGCTTCTTCAGCGAGGCACAGAGTCTTAGCTACGCTGCGGTCATCGTTCACAGAAAACGGAAAAATCGTGTCCAAAGTGCTCGACGGCGGACGCGCATAAAGAAGGTAGAAAGGGCTGTATCCTGTGGTCTCGTGGCGGGCGGTATTATATGCGTACGTAATGAATGGCAAGATGGCGTCCCAGTTTTCGTGTTTGGAATCAATGTACATAGCTATCATGTTCGTAAGTGTCCGATTGGTGCGCTCAGTGAGGCCGTTCGTCTGCGGATGGTAAGGGGTTGAGTGACGAAGCTGCGAAAAAGAATGCCGGAGCAGTTCTTCTACAACATCGGCGGTGAATTGGGGCCCACGGTCGCTGATGATGACGCGAGGCGGGCCGTGGCGGAGCAGAATACGGTGCAAAAGAAAGTTTGAGACCTCGGTGGCAGTAGCTGATGGGAGCGCAGCGGTCTCTGTGTAACGGGAGAGGTAGTCCACGCAGACAATAATCCAACGGTTACCGTGCGCTGACCGTGGGAATGGACCGAGCAGGTCGATACCAACTTTCTCGAATGGAGAGTGCGGTGGGTTTACCGGGTGCAGTTGGCCAAGTGGCCTTGACGCAGGAGTCTTGTGCTGTTGACATTCGGGGCAACTCGCGACGTATCGTTCTGTCACCTGACGCATTTTGGGCCAGTAAAAGCGCTGGCGCGTGCGGTGAAGCGTCCGAGCAAGTCCCATGTGGCCCGCAGTGGCATCGTCATGCATAGCTTGTAGAACCGAAGTAAGCAAGCTAGGGGAACCACAAGAAGCAATCGGGAACCGGTTGACGAGTAATTCTTTTTGTAGAGTAACTCGTCGTGCACACAGAAGGAGCTGCGCGTTGGACTTTGACGTGCTGAATCGAACAGTGATGCTAGGTGCGGATCTTGCAGTTGTGCTTTTCTGAATGTACTGAGGTCGGGAAACTCCGTGGTCACAGCTGCAAGATATTCGCCGAGGTTATCAGAATCACCGTCTGTTGTTTCCATTGGGAGGCGGGAAAGACAGTCCGCGTCGGAATGTTTGCGGCCGCTCTTGTAGGTGACCGTAAAGTTGAATTCCTGAAGAGGCAAAGCCCACCGTGCAAGACGGCATGAAGGGTCGCGGAGGTTCACAAGCCAACACAGTGAGTGATGGTCCGTAACTACGGTAAAGCTGCGGCCGTACAGGTAAGAACGAAAGCGTTGAGTCGCGAATATGACTGCCAGGCACTCTTGCTCCGTGACCGTGTAATTACGCTCGGCTTTGCTCAGCGAACTACTGGCATAAGCAATAACGTGTTCACGGCCGTCATGACGTTGAACTAGCACGGCACCAATTCCCACTGCGCTAGCGTCCATGTGAACTTCTATAGGGGCCAGGAGGACCCGATGTAAGCACAAACTTCAACTGGCGGAAAGCTTCTTCACATTCTGGAGTCCAGATGAAAGGACGTCTTTTTGAAGCAGGCGCGTTAGGGGAGACGCAATGTCAGCAAATCTGGGCACGAAACGTCGAAAATACGAGCAGAGTCCAAGAAAACTTCTTAAATCCTTTACAGACTGTGGCTCTTTGAAGGACGCAAGAGCCTCAGTCTTGTTCGGGTCTGGTCGCACACCATCCTTGTCAACCAAAAGGCCTAAAACAAGGGCTTGGCGCTCGCCGAAGCGACATTTTTTTTAGTTCAATACGAGGCCTGCGTTCTGTATGCAGTCAAGCACAGCAGCTAGGCGGGAATTATGCTCGTCGAAAGTGGGACCGAAAATGACGACATCATCCAGATAGCACATGCATATGTTCACCTTCAGACCACGCAAAACTGTGTCCATGAAGCGTTCGAAGGTGGCAGGCGCATTACACAAGCCAAAGGGCATAACATTAAATTCGTATAGTCCATCTGGGGTGACGAAAGCCGTCTTTTCTTTGTCGCTTGGATGCATAGGAATCTGCCAGTATCCGGATCTTAAGTCGACGGAAGAAAAGTAAGAAGCTGAGTGGAGGCAGTCAACAGCATCGTCAACCCTTGATAGAGGATATACATCATTTTTTGTGACAGCATTCAGGCGGCGGTAGTCAACGCAAAACCGCCAGGAGCCGTCTTTCTTCTTCACCAAAATAACGGGCGCTCCCCAAGGACTCGAGGACTCCTGAATCACGCCTTGCTTCAACATTTCGCCGACTTGGTCGTTAATAACTTTGCGCTCGGATGGTGATACTCGATAAGGTTTCTGCCTAATTGGTGGTGCTGATCGGGTATTTATGACGTGGTGCGCCCGGGATTTCGGAAGCGACAGCGTGGAGCGGGTCTGGGAAAAATCAAATACGGTGGAGTACCGGGAAAGAATCCTCAACAGAGACCGGCGTTCGTCAGAGCGGAGAGATTTATCAATCATTCCAATGAACTTTGCTTCCTGGGGAGAAGGATCCAGAGAATGAACTGGGGCATCGGTCAGTGCAGAAATTGCGGTTGGGGCATATTCGTCATACGAAGCAATTTTCATGCCCTGGGGAAGCACGGTGGTTTCGTTCGAGCAGTTCACTACCCACAATCTGGCACAGCCATCAACAACTGAGACGACACAGCGCGGAACAAGTAGGTTCTTTTTGGCACAGCGTTCATGTACTGGCTCCACCAAGGCTTCGAACGTGCCTGAACGGATTGTGGGCGAAGTAACAACAATAAATCTTGCCGAAAGTGCTGGTACGGCACAGTATTCCAATACAAAAAGAGCGGCGATATCAGTGCAATCGTCCATGAGGGGGCGAAGGAACATCATCTGGCAGGTGAATTTCTCCATTCGCGCAATCAACAGTAGCGCCACACTCTTTCAGGAAGTCAATACCCAATATGACATCGTGTGGAACGGGGGAGTACAGTGAATTCTGTCTTGAACACCTTTCCACCGAGATGCACTCCTGCTAAACAAGTCCCAAGCGGACACAACACTTCGCCTCCAACTCCACGAAATGTAACAGGTTGATCCCAATGAAACATCACGTTTCGTCGTAAACTCTGTTTAAATCTCAAACTCATAACCGAAACCGTAGACCCAGTGTCCACCAAAGCGCTTACGGGAATTCCGTCAATTATAACGTCCACTTTGTTCTTTAACATTAAGACAGGCAAAGGTATTTCCGAAAAAGACTGTCCCGCGACCTCACCCCCATCGGCCGCGCCGGCTAGTTTCCCGGCGGGGGCGAGCGACGTCGTGGAGAGGGGGACCGCCGTAGGCGCTGAGTCGGGGGTGTGACACTCCTGTCAGAGGCCGGAGAGTTGTTGCGACGAGATTGCTGGAATGCCTCCTGTCTAGGGGAAAGTGCTGACTGCGGATGTCCGTAGCCCGCAAAATCGCGAGGGTAGATAGTGCGCGACAACACGGGCCGTTGTTCGAATCTCGGTGTTAGGCGACGGCGGCGGCAATAACGCACAATGTGGCCAACGCATCCGCAAAAATAGCAGACAGGAGGTTCTCTCCGAAACTCGGTCTGACCTTCTCTGTACTCGAGGTTAGGGGCGTCCGACATAGCTTGGGTACCGGGATAGGTATGGAGGGTTGAGGTGCTCATTACGGCTCCTCCTATCCCGGTCGACGTGAGGGGCCAGCTCCCGGGGATCCGCGAGCGTCATTGAGTTGAAACAGGTGTTCCTGGTTGGGAAAGCGTTCAAGGGCTCTTCTTGCATTGCACAGCCATCGCGAACGTCATCAGGCCGCTGAGTCAACTGTGCGTGCCGTACGAGTTCTTCTCGCACGATACGCCGCACAATCTCAGCGAGGTCGCCTGACGCGGCCACATCAACTGCAGCGACCGTGGTGACATTGGCAAGACGTCCAAACTTGGTCGTAACGAGCCGCATCTTCAAAACTTCAAACGTCCTGCAGTGCTGGATCACATCGGCCGTAGTGTTCAGATGATCTTTGCGTATCAGAAAGTTGCAAACATCTTCGGCGATGCCTTTAAGAAGGTGACCCACTTTGTCTTCCTCAGACATCGCCGAATTTACGATCCGGCAGAGCTGCAGCACGCCTTCAATGTATGCCGTGCATGTTTCCACCGGGAGTTGAGCTTTTTGTAGCAAGGTCTGTTCGGCTTTTTTCTTTTTGGCTTCGGAGTCACCAAAACGCTTCCTGATTTCCGTTACAAAGCTATCCCAACTGGTGACGGTTGATTCATTATTTTCGAACCAAATCAACGCTGGGTGAGTCAGGGAAAACGGAACATTGTCGAGCTGCGTGGTCGCGTCCCATCGGTTGTATCGGCTTACTCGTTCGTAGTGCCGTAGCCAATCCTCGACATCCTCACCGGATTCGCCAGAGAAGTCACGGGGCTCTCGTGGATGTTGCAAGGTGGTCAGTGGAGCCACGCGCTGAGCTGTTTCGTTGGGCATCTCCGGCAGCGATGGTGGTATACCAGTGACTCGTCGGCTCCGGCGAAGATCCTGGGTGTGCTGATGATCCGTCGTGGCGTACCCCGCACCTCCACCACAATTGTTACGTGCGGGGAACGACGGTTTATTGCAAAGTCAACAAGGGGGCAGCTCAGTATGTCCGACTGCAGCCGCGAACGCTAGCAACCTCGTCTTTCTCTACCTTGTCAGCACATTCCCTTAAATTCGTTGGTCAATTCCTTGAGACACTTGACCTTGGGGACCGTGAGTAGACAGCGTAACAATATTATATATATATATATATATATATATATATATATACAGAAAGATAAGTCTGCAGTCTACAAGGCCAAAGGAGGCAGAGGGGTGTGGTTAGGTTCTTTTTTTTATTACGGTTAATGAAGTTCATATTTTTTTAAATATACGGAAGAAAGAAAGAAAGAAAAACACGCGCCCAGAGTGGGGACCGAACCCACGCCTTTCGATATATATATATATATATACATATATATATATATAGGAAATGAGGGACTCGTAGAAAATAACACAGAAATAAGGGTTGGCAGTCAAGAAAACCTCGGAAAGCAAAGGGGAGGTTGTGGTAGGCCATTGAAACAGATCAAGAATTTGGAAGGAAAGAAAGAAAGCGAAGAAAAAATGCCCGCCAGGTGGGATCCGAACCCACGACCTCCAGAATACCGGTCTGGTGCGATAACCACTACGCTACCGGCGGGGCGATTTTCTCGCCCGCTTTCTGGGGTATTTATGTCAATGTAATTTTGTTCCTGTGCTTGGGGGTGGTAGCCAGCGCCACTCTGACTTCTCGGGGGGAAGGGGACCTTCTTTTTAATCCCCGCGCCGTGACTCGAGTGTCTACGACATGTCGAGAGTGGTCAACCAGCGTTGAACCCTCTTAAGCTCCCTATGGCACCAAGACTGCCAGAACAGAGGCCCTCGCTATGCATGTAGCGAATCAGAATAGGAAATGAGGGACTCGTAGAAAATAACACAGAAATAAGGGTTGGCAGTCAAGAAAACCTCGGAAAGCAAAGGGGAGGTTGTGGTAGGCCATTGAAACAGATCAAGAATTTGGAAGGAAAGAAAGAAAGCGAAGAAAAAATGCCCGCCAGGTGGGATCCGAACCCACGACCTCCAGAATACCGGTCTGGTGCGATAACCACTACGCTACCGGCGGGGCGATTTTCTCCCCCGCTTTCTGGGGTATTTATGTCAATGTAATTTTGTTCCTGTGCTTGGGGGTGGTAGCCAGCGCCACTCTGACTTCTCGGGGGGAAGGGGACCTTCTTTTTAATCCCCGCGCCGTGACTCGAGTGTCTACGACATGTCGAGAGTGGTCAACCAGCGTTGAACCCTCTTAAGCTCCCTATGGCACCAAGACTGCCAGAACAGAGGCCCTCGCTATGCATGTAGCGAATCAGAATAGGAAATGAGGGACTCGTAGAAAATAACACAGAAATAAGGGTTGGCAGTCAAGAAAACCTCGGAAAGCAAAGGGGAGGTTGTGGTAGGCCATTGAAACAGATCAAGAATTTGGAAGGAAAGAAAGAAAGCGAAGAAAAAATGCCCGCCAGGTGGGATCCGAACCCACGACCTCCAGAATACCGGTCTGGTGCGATAACCACTACGCTACCGGCGGGGCGATTTTCTCCCCCGCTTTCTGGGGTATTTATGTCAATGTAATTTTGTTCCTGTGCTTGGGGGTGGTAGCCAGCTGGAGGTCGTGGGTTCGGATCCCACCTGGCGGGCATTTTTTCTTCGCTTTCTTTCTTTCCTTCCAACTTCTTGATCTGTTTCAATGGCCTACCACAACCTCCCCTTTGCTTTCCGAGGTTTTCTTGACTGCCAACCCTTATTTCTGTGTATATATATATATATATATATATATATATATATATATATATATATATATATATATATATATATCGAAAGGCGTGGGTTCAGAGTGGCGCTGGCTACCACCCTCAAGTGTCAGATACACTTCTAGTAAATATAAATAGCCCAGAAAGTGAAGGAGAACACAGTCGCCCAGATAGCCGAATTGGTAAGGCATTCGACATGCAATCGAAAGGCGTGGGTTCGGTCCCCACTCTGGGCGCGTGTTTTTCTTTCTTTCTTCTGTACATTAAAAAAAATGTTTACTTCATTAACCGTAGTGAAAAAGAAAAGAGCCTAACCACACCCCTATGCCTCCTTTGGCGTTGTAGACTGCTGCCCTATCTTTCTGTATTTTCCTCAACGAGCCCCTCATTTCCTTACTATATTATTCTGCGAAAGCCTAGCGAGGGTCTCGGTTCTGGCAGCCTTGATGCCTAGGTAGTATAAGAGGGCTTCCCGCCAGTCACCCGCTCATGACAGGCTGTAGACGTTGGAGTCATGCCCCGGGGGTTGAAAAGAAGGTCCCCTTCTCCCCGTGTAGTCAGAGTGGCGCTGGCTACCACCCTCAAGTGTCAGATACACTTCTAGTAAATATAAATAGCCCAGAAAGTGAAGGAGAACACAGTCGCCCAGATAGCCGAATTGGTAAGGCATTCGACATGTAATCCAAAGGCGTGGGTTCGGTCCCCACTCTGGGCGCGTGTTTTTCTTTCTTTCTTCTGTACATCAAAAAAATGTTTACTTCATTAACCGTAGTGAAAAAGAAAATAGCCTAACCACACCCCTATGCCTCCTTTGGCGTTGTAGACTGCTGCCCTATCTTTCTGTATATATATATATATATATATATATATATATATATATATGATATATAACTTTTGAAGATGGTAGAGAACACAAGAAAAGAAAACTTTCAACAAGGTAAAAGCAAGCACGTTTGTTGCCAACGTTTCAGCAAAGAGACTTGCTTTCGTACATCGCAGGCTGATATCAGCCTGCGATGTATTGTTCTCCAGCACTAGTGACTGTTTGGTAACTATCGTCATTGCAAAACGGTACTTGCTGCAGAGCCCCCTTTGAAAGCAAGCTTTACAGACGGCGAGATGTGCACAGCCGACGACAATTTTATTCTGGGATTCAGTTTTATCAGCATCCTTACAGATTCACAAGAGGTGTGCAAGTAGATGCAGACAAATTATTCAGCGAGTGAGGGACTCTTCTTAATGCGGCTTCTGTTAATAGGTATTGCACCATCTGTACTCCTGGGCAGCCAAGATGTATGGCATCTGAACCGCTGACAAGGGGAAAGCAGCCAAGGACCAGGCATCTCACAGTACCCCAATGCCGAAACCCCAATGCCAAAAACACGCTGCTGCTTCTGGGGTCTCTCAGAAGGGAATTTCTTCAATCACAAGCAGGCAAAGCAAGCAAACTCAGACATGCACAAGCCCTTACGCCAGCTAAATTTTCATGACATGCGGCAGGGGATGTAATTATCGCCTTTTTAAGTATACTGCGGGGAGTACCCAGATCACGACCACGAGCTATGAATTTTTTCGATCGTGATAACCCTACATACGTGTCTCGACACCTTTCCCTGCCTCCCGGCCTACGCTGCCCGGCCCGCCCTGTACGCCAGGCTCTTTCCGATATTCTCCACCCGCATACTCACACAGCTATAGTAAATAAGTGCACCACGGAGTCCCATTCGCTACCAAAAACATAAAATGATAAAGTGTCCCACATCAATGCGCGGGGCTTAGGCATAAATTTACGAAGTGTGCTCATTACGAAACCGAACCCAACAGCGTGGTAAGTGTATGAAGGACCCGTTTCCGAGACGCGGTTCTCTTTGTCCTAAGCGGCAAAGAACGAAATCTTTTGTCAGTAGCTTGTGTCACGGGCACGAGCGCTTAGAATCCCTTTGTCCGCAATATAATTGGCCGATGAACCACTTTTCTATTGTGGTTGTCGGCGCCCTTCCAGTTGTGTGACTGGGCAGCAGGCTGCCTGTTTTTTACGGAAGAACATTCGGTAGAATAACGTTCATTTATATCTGTCGCACGTGTCTCTACACTTCTGGGCACATAAAAAAAGATGGCATGCTTCGATCATATTCGGGTTCACGACAACTGCAGTTGAAAGGAAGAAATTAAGCATCGGATTGCAGTGACAGGATGAGGCCCCGGGTGCGTTTTTATATCAACTGTATTCGCCCTATTTCTTGAAGTTGCAAAGCATTTTTGTTATCTTCAGGCTTGGAAACAATTGTGCAGGTGCACTGAACTCAGTTAGGTTCTCCGCTAATTCGTATTTAGAACACTATTTTGATTCCTCGTTTTGTTCCACACTGCTGATATTAGAAAACCTATATTACGTAAAGGTTTGATGGTATCTTTAGAAAAGGACAGCTTTGACGGGTAGAGCTTTTGCAAGTTAATGGAGAGCTGGGAGATAGATTGAGATAATGGCAGTGAAACTTGTTGTGATAGCGAAACAAGAAGCTTCAAGGGCTTTTTTTCCGATTATTTAGCAGAACCACCCTCAATATCTGCAGTTGTATCTGGTACTGGAGCGATTGTAAGTCTCTCCATGCCAAGCAAGAAAAACCAATGATATTAACAATAACGACTGTGTGGGGTGTACGGTACCATCAGGTTGAAAACCGCTGCACGTCATATCATTGGGTAACCAGGACCGTTTCAATAATTTGCTACTGAGCAGTTCACATCTAACTGCCCTACGGGCTTGGTGTAAGTTATACTTCTAGGTGTGGGGACACGGCAGCTCAAAAATCTTTCAAATGAAGTTGGCGGAGCCGTGCGTATACCTTCAAATGAAAGGTTATCCGGTGGCAGAACTCGCAACTTCGCAGCGTCGTAGACTTCCGTGGCTTCACCAACGACTGTCCGGAGCACGGCGGTTCTCATGCACCAGCGGCATGCGTGTAAAGCAACGTTGTTTCTGTAGGCTCAGCGTGCGAGCTCACACAACGCGATCTTAAAGCCTGATTTTACCTCATTGGTAAAACATGTGTGAGAGTACGGGCGTCCTAAGTTCATTTGGACCCGCGCCGAAGCTTTCTGAAGATCGGGTTCCGCCAGTGACTTCGACACCGTCGCTTCGCCTCCGCTGCTCCATGCGTGAACTTACCCAAGTTGCGCAACGATATTTGCGACGAAAAAACATCAGAGTACAAGCCGCTACTATAATCCATTCCAGCAATTCAAGTACCTACCTTGTATTTAGGGGCGCTGTTCCGGCAGCGGCCGCTTCCGTTTTGCCGCAGCGGGTACTGAGTAACCAGCTGGGGTACAGTCTGTAAAATGTATATCACTGCATCGTTTGCAAGCGCGCACCTTTTCGACGTTCAGTAGCCCTTCCCTTCCAAGCTGCGAAAAGCACCGTTTCGCACACCCGCACTCTCACAGAAATTCCCACTGCAAGTAGCATCATTGTCTGCAGGGGGTTGCTGCAGAGCACGCATTCATTTGTTTATGATGGCAGGAAACGTTAAATAATGTCACATTTTCTTATCCGCTGTGCGTGCCGGCGTTGGACTTCTCTATAAGGCATTTCCACCCCATTTTCTCGTTGCGGAAGCATGAAATCTCAGTCGCCCGAGTTTTCAACGGCTACCGGAGCACGCGTTTACCTCGGTTTAAAGTTTTATATATCATTTAGATTGTTGCCGTCGCAGAACACCTGTCCAGAACACATTGAAATAGTGCAGTGAGCGCAAATGCTTTCACACGGCTCTTTCCAAATTCTCGTCTGCCCCACCGGCCGGCCGTGTCGGCAAAGCCGTGGCGAGCCGACGACTGGTTACGGAAGCTTCCGAGAAGGCCCGCCGAGGAGCCGAAAAGATACGAAACCCTCCGAGTGGCTGACGCTCGGGCATCTTCTATTCTCTCGCGGTGGAGGGCGCTGCAGTCAACGGTCTCAGGGTAGTCTGTTTGCGACTTTAGTAGAACAAGGGGTAAATGTTTGTCCTGCAAGCTGTGTCCTTCCCACAAAGTACATCTGAACACTCAAAGTGCAACCTGAACACTTACGATTCGCAAGTTATCTTCAAAATCAGCCCGCAGATTCTGAAGGCTATTTTTCAGTGCTTACTCTCTCGCTTATAACTGCAACGTATACTTTCGTCAAAGGCGGACTAAACGCACTCTGTGCTGCAATTACTTCGTAGTGGCGCTTTGAAAAACACTCTTTTATTATTGACTACCGGTTTGTTCTGAACCACCACCGCTATGATGATTAGAACGGTTAATGACCCTGAATAATGCGTAACGCAAGTGACGTAATTGACTGTTAGCAGAGAAGTGGAGGGCACAACGTCACTGACGCCTATTCTGTGCGGAAGAAGAAAAAATGAAAAAAATGTATTCCCGCATCCCCCTGTGGTAATAATTATCTGTTTCAGCCCAGGGGTATAAGAAAACTAGCTAGGAACCGAGAGAGTGTGTTTAGTGCGCAAGAAGAGCGGCAAGTGGACAAGCAAAGATCTCTCAGCAGCCTGGTACATGCGCGGCAGCTATTCCCAGTTAGGACTAAGGCCAATTTTTCCTGTCCTGCGTTTGCGGACTAAGCTGTGTACTGGCCGGCAATGAGCTACCACAGCCAGTTATAGCGCCAAGTCAGGGCTGCTGGCAATCTGTCTATTCGGTGGCTCTGGGCGCGGAGACTACGGGAGAGGAAGAAAAACAGGAAGAATAGCGGAACACGGACATAGACTTCCGATAAATGTTGGTTTGCTTAGTCAATGGGGTTGTGTATCGTCAATGTCAGTGCACACAACCTGCGGCTTCAACCGGGAATGGCCTGAATAGACCTAACCAAGCCAAACCGAGCTATCCCTATCTGAAATGTACGCGTACTACCACCAAATAAACTTGTATAGTATGTTGAAAAGGAGTGTATAAGACATAATAGTTGGTTTTGTGTGTATTCTAATGCAAGTATCTTGTTTCTTTTACAATCAGCGAAAACCCAGAACAGGATTCGGCGGGGGAAGCCAGAGACTGTGCGCCGCTCTAGGTGCTTCAGACCGACTTTTATAGAGAACTGTGTTCCGACAGGCAACTGTTGGGAACTGTCAGGGGCCACACTGCTGCGGTGGTTTCTGCTTTCAATTGTTGGTATCACTGCGGGTCATGTATAAAGGCTGTGCTGAATTGGTGCTTGCGGTTCCCTTCTGACACCAATCCATCCGCCAGCCTGGCTATGTCCTGGGTTTATACCGACAGGAAAGCAGAAATGTTGGAACAGTTGAGTCCCATAGACAGCTTCCCAACGTCTATAGGAACACCGTTTTATATAAACAGCTGGTCTGGAGGTACCTGGACCGGCGCACAGGATAACTTCCCACTCATTTTACGTGGATCAGTGTTCCAGTAACCTAAACTGCTCTTTTATTTGGAACGCCGATCCGCATAACTTAGTTGCGAAACTATGTGGTGCACTGTTCCACTTAATTTTCAGGGTATGTGGAACACCGTTCTAAATAAAGAACTGGAACTTTTTTGCAAAAAAGTTTGTATCTTATGTGGATCCGGATTAAGAGTGTAAGGAGGAAGTTCTCTAACAACTACGATATATTTCTTTGTTATTTCTGTGTCATTTGCGCTTCCTTCTTTTGCGGATTTGTTTGGCTGTTTTTATCTTTAGTAAACACCTGCGTATATGCTACTTCATCTCAATACAACTGGATCTTCTCGTTCAGGAATTGCGTTTGGTTACAAAGCCAGCGCTTTGAGGTCATTGCTAAAATACGCCACTTAGCCGCTATGAAACGGGAATTATCGCTTCTTCGGACATCAGCATTCTTGCATGGGGGGCTTGAATATATGCACAAAATTTACGTTTATGGGTAGTTAACTCAATATTTCACACATTGCTGCTGTAAAACCGTAGAGTTTCGTGATAATAAGTGGGAAATCTGACGCCACTGTCTATGCGAGCGGCGATTCAGCATTTGTTCTGTCCTGTACCGGGCAGAAACGTTCCACTTGTCCTTGGCGTGGCTCATGAACAGGCTCAAAATTTGCCTCTGGCTGCAAAAAAGCAACAATACTACTGTAAAAGAATATTCAACTTCGTTTTGTTATTATGATATTGAAGCTCGGAAAAGGATTATTTGTCAGGGATTATTGAGAAGCTTCACGGTTAAGGATCAAGAAAAATATGTTACCATTTTTTGCTGATTTTGGCTTCGAAAGAAAAAATTAGCTTGTAGCTTGACAAGCCAAGCAGGCGAGGAACGTCGGTAGCTGCAGTGGCGGTGCCACGACGGCCCCAACGATTTTCCTCAACACTCGGTGACCAGTTAAGCACAGCTGATGTACGGTATCTCTCCGCCTAAGCGACGGACCCGGATGTCAACGGGCGCGCGTGTTTTGAGAGGAGATTGCTAAGAATGCGTGATATCGTCTGCCTTTTCTCACGTAGTTTGTTTGTCGTCGCTGCAGTAATTATAAGCCTATATAGTCCGAAAATTCACGGAAAGGGCTCGTGCCATGTTCAACTTATTCCCTTTAACGCACTACTTGCGCAGCACGGAGTAACATCCGGCTGCGGCGATGTGGCACAGCGGCAACACTTCCGTTCCCGTCTTTAAATTGCACCCGAGTATAGTATATAATAGAATGTAACTCTATGGCTCAAACTCAATCATCTTCTGTGCGAAAATTGGACGTGACAGTAACATAAATAGAAACCTTTTCTACGGAAGTTCAGCTTATCGGAGATAGCCTTTCCCTGGGTACAAATCGGTTAAAAAGGAGCCATTGGGAACTCTCCCTTGCGCACCCAATTTCCTTTTTCGTCGTGTACTTCCGCCCCTGTTAATTTCCGGGATGGAAAACTCCCGTTTCGGGACACCGTTTAGTTTCCGGCTTCCAGAAAGGGTGACCAATGACGTCTTTTCATTGAACACAGTGTTTTTTTTTTCAGCAAAGTAACGCCAGGTGAAGTTTCCTACGGTGTCACTATATTGACCCTGAATTGACCATCTCCTCATGTTGCCCATTTAATTATCGGCGCAGTGTTTCACACCGATGTGATGCGCTTCTAGAAAGTATCTCCGGGAATAACACAGATCGGCATGTCGTATGTTATAGCCACTAAAATGCATGTTAAGAAAAAGCAACATCTGTTACTTGTACAACTTAACGTCAGATTTATAATAAGTAGCTCTGAAATACATACAGCCGCTGTATTCGTTGGGCCTCCCGATTTTTATCACAATATTTACCTTTAAGCTTCAAAAGTGTAGTCAGATTCTGAAACGAATTTAAAGCGACTCACCCCTTTTCCTCCGTGTCGAATTGCGAAGCATGCGCAAGTCTGAACCACGCCATTCAGAGCGGTTGAGTATATAGGCG